>NC_091588.1:5816342-5836342 GCF_042767895.1 Penaeus vannamei
TCAGCCGCCAGAACATAAAGATGCCTGAGTGCCTGAAACATCCATGAATAAAATGAGCAAACTGTATGGGGAAAAATAGTAAGTGAGAAAAGGAAGAAAGAAAGAACTAAGCTGGTGTCTTCATCAAATTCAAGTAGTAAGCAAAATGACCACAGGCTATCATAAAAAATAGTAATAATTTCAAATAATGACATAAATAAATCCTACTTTAAACAATATAAAACAACAGCAACAATAACAACAATAGCACCACCACAACATCATCAACAACACAACAATAACATCAACAACACAAACTTCAATAACAACCCTATCCCTTATCCCCCACACAAACCTGAAGGTGGTATCGGTTGTCATTTGAGTGCGTGGGGAACTTTGGGAAGCAGGCGATTAGGAGGGCTGCGATGGCCATGTTGGACGTGCTGAGGGAGAAACGGCCACCGCCAAGGAACAGGAATCCCAGGGCCATATGTATCGTCAGGTGGGAGCCATAGCTGGGAGAAGAATTGGTGAATATAGATTACAAATGGTAATAATAGGATATATAGGTAATATCATTGTAATGGTGATGGAAAGAAACAGGAGGAGTAATGATGTTGATGAAAAGGAACAGGAACAGGAACAGGAAGAAGAGGAGGGGGAGGAGGAGGGGGAAGAGGAAAAGGAGGAGGAGGAGGAGGAGGAGGAGGAGGAGGAGGAGGAGGAGGAGGAAGAGGAGGAGGAGGAGGAAGAGGAGGAGGAGGAGGAGGAGGAGGAGGAGGAGGAGGAGGAGGAGGCACTAGAGCCCCTGTCCCCTTTAATAGAGGAAAAACAAAATAAAGAAAGCTCATCCCCAGCATTAGTAAATATATATCACTATAATAATGATAATAATAAAAACTAGCATTCACAAAAAAGGAGTGCAACACTAACCCCACAGTTGAGTTGGACGGGCCGACTCTTGACCGCAAATAACGGATAATTCTCAGGACATCAAGGTCGCCTGTTCCAGCCATTACCATTGACAGGCTCAGCAGGATCACATTCAGACATGTTTCAATTGTCGACTTTCCTGCAAGTTCTGCTACGCTCCTGGATTTGAAGAAAGGTTGGTGTGAAGCAGACTTCAGTAAGTGCCATCTAGATTAGAATGTAGCTATCTATTTCATAATAATTCATTAATCTTTAACTCCTTGTTTGTAAAAAAGCAAAACTGTAAGCAAAGAAAAATAGAATACTAAAAAAGCATATATACCAAAAGTGTAATATGGTAATATTTACACATACAGTTTTCAGTGATTTTAACTTTTAAGACAAATGTTTAAGGAGGTATAAAGGCGGGCAAAATACATATAAATGTGCATACATATACTCATAAACATATATACAGAGAAGAGAAGAGAAGAGAAGAGAAGAGAAGAGAAGAGAAGAGAAGAGAAGAGAAGAGAAGAGAAGAGAAGAGAGAAGAGAAGAGAAGAGAAGAGAAGAGAAGAGAAGAGAAGAGAAGAGAAGAGAAGAGAAGAGAAGAGAAGAGAAGAGAGAAGAGAGAAGAGAGAAGAGAGAAGAGAGAAGAGAGAAGAGAGAAGAGAGAAGAGAGAAGAGAGAAGAGAGAAGAGAGAAGAGAGAAGAGAGAAGAGAGAAGAGAGAAGAGAAGAGAAGAGAAGAGAAGAGAAGAGAAGAGAAGAGAAGAGAAGAAGAGAAGAGAAGAGAAGAGAAGAGAAGAGAAGAGAAGAAGAGAAGAGAAGAAGAGAAGAGAGAAGAAGAGAGAAGAAGAGAGAAGAAGAGAGAAGAAGAGAGAAGAGAGAAGAGAGAAGAGAGAAGAGAAAGAAGAAAAAAAAGAAAAAGGAAAAAAGAAAAAAGAAAAAGAAAAGAAAAAGAAAAAAGAAAAAAAAGAAAAAAAAGAAAAAAAAGAAAAGGGAAAAAAAAGAAAAAAGAGAGGAGAAGCGAAGAGAGAGAAGAGAAGAAAAAGAAAAATAGAAAGAGAGAATGATGCAGTTGTAGGGAATGACATAAGATGGGACATACCTCTTGGTGAAACTTGTGAACATTCTAGTGTATTTCCATAAGATCTGGAAGGCTTCACTGTTTGCCGAACCAGCAAATTTCAGACCGATAACCATGCACGCACCAGCAAGTATATTATAATATGCCTGTATAAAAAGATATATATATATATAAAAACAAATTTCTGAGTACATCATTGATACGAAAAAACACCGGCTAAGAGTAAAGTTATCTCAATATTCTTCAGTCTGACATTCCTATGTTTTAATCAAACTAAAAAAAAAAAAAAAAAAAAAAAAAAAAAAAAAAAAAAAAAAAAAAATCACAATAACCATACATAAACAAAAGCTGAGAAGGATAAGAAAGAAAGGAAGCAGAATAAAGAATGAAACAAGAGGGGGAACTTTCTCTCGACCATACATACCTGGTGCATGGACTCGTAATCAATGCCAGGCGTTGACTGACTTCCTCCCCGGTGGACATGGGTCAAGACGGTTGACGGAACGTGACTCTCAATCCACTTCGAGGTTGGTAAGACATTGTCCCACATGATCAAGCCAAGGGCAATAGTTCGCAGCAGCAAGAAGTCTGGCCGTACCTAACACAGGAAAGCAAATGAACATATGATTAACACAAAATTAATAAAAAATTAAAATGACTATGTAATTTTAATACCCAACTAAGGGTTATTGTGTATGGTTGTAAGGCAAGTGATAAGGAAATTCACAAAAGGGCAACTACCATTACAATAAATCCCATGGACTCTCCCTCAAGAAAAGGCAAACTATGTAGAGCAATTTTTCATCACAACACTGTGAAGTAAAACAGACCTGGTCCAGTAAGTAAGGGGTGCTTGGTGCCACCATCCACTCGGCAATAGCCTTGTTGTTGCTTCTGAAGTATATCATTCCTAAGGCTAATGTTGCTCCTGGGGCAGTTACATCAATGTTGACACAGTCTCCTTCCTTTTGGTGAATAACAATGTAAACGATTTTAAGACAAAGAAAAGGAGGCAACAGAAAGAAAATAGAAGAAAAAAACAAATACATATATCCTTAAACAATAATTGGATTACCCCAAAACCCAAACATTACCATTATTTAACTGACAAAATCCTTAGGTGTGACCTTCCATTATTGGCAACTTACAAAATAATTGTGTATACAGACACCTTGAGAAATTAATTACCTTAATCTGGTAGCTCGGAGACTTATATTTATCCTTATGGACACCTAAGAGAGGCTTCTTGTGGCCACCTTCAATGTAGTGGTAGAGTTCTCCTGCAATGTTGAGGTCAGTGAACCCAGCTGCTTCCCCACCACGACCAAACAGCACAAGGCCCAGAGCCAAGCCAGCTGCCAGGGAGTAGGACTCACGGTCATTTGAGTTCTCCATCTCTGGTCCTGGTGGACGCCCGATCTCTTGAAGAAGGACCTCTGCCATGTGACGATGGGCAGTGTCCTGATAAACTAGACCAACTCCTATGATTGCAGCAACCTGTTGAAATTTAATAATATTGTTGGTTCAATATTATTTTCCTATATTTTGAATTTAAAAAAAAAGGAATTACAGTAAACCCTCCATAATATTAGAATGATTTTAAACATCTAATTTCCAAATGAAATTCTACTTCAAAAAACTAACCACATTCCACTGACCTGCACTGTGTGTGGAACATCAAGTTCTGTTGAAGTGGGAGGCAAAAGACACTCCAGGTGAACACTAAGTAGTTTTGTTGTTTGGATATCCATTGTGCCTCTCTTGGCTACTGATATACCCAGCATCAGCCCTACACACGTCATCTCATGTGCTCTGGCAAGATAGTCATGCATGTTGACAGTTGCCAGGTTGCGTAAGTGACCATTCAGACCAAGGGCCATCAGAAAGCCTGCATGTTCAGTTGGACTATCAAGAGATCCTTTGGGTTTGTTATAGACAATCCAAGTCGAGTCAATTTCCCCACAGTTTGGTGCTATTTTAAGCCCTGCTGCCACTCCATTGTGGAAGTGTGGCCACATGTCCATATTTGGTGGGACTTCAATTGTGGAGAGATCAATTGTGGTTCCTCTTGGAGGTGCTTTCCCAGATAAATTCAATTTAGGGATAGGAAGGGTCTCAGTTATTACAGGAGAAGAAGAATACAAAGTAAACATGCCTCGGCCAACAGGCAGTGACATTGTCCTGATGCAAAGGGCATACAGGTGCCTTTCTTGCTCTTCCAAAAACTCATGATCTGACACTTCTGGCCTCTGAATAATGTTGATAGTGACAGCGCGTGAAGAGCACAGCATTCGTCTAACCTCAGATATACGCTGATCTTCCCTCCATCTTAGAGCCAACATATCCATGTCAAGTGTCTCCATACCATCCTCCTCATCCTTAGATGTTGGTGTGACCTTCCTAGCCTCTTGGGTTGAATCTGGGTCTCTGTGACACCTGACTTTTATATTGAATGGATCTTTCCCTCTGCTTCCTGTTTCCTTTTCATTCTTGGCTGCTTCTTCCCTGTGAGCAACAAGGTCAGGTCTATGGATGAGGTGGTAGGCTGAGGCTGGCCAATCCTGTGGTGGACATGTGCGGCACATGTGCTGAGCATTCATGAGCAGGAGAGATACACCAGGTGCAAGAAGCTGGATATCTCTGACTGTGAGTCCCAGCTGGTTGGTTAGTAAGACAATCTTTTCATGAATACTAGGATTTTTCTCTAAACGATACTGTGGACTCATTGACACATCTATTGAGACAAACGGTTTCTGGCCACTCGAACTGATACGGCGAAGAAAGCGCTCCATTGGGATGTCCTGGAGAGAACAATCAGCAGCCGCCACTGAGTACAAGAGAATGATATTCTTTGTAGTTGTGCAGACCTGGGGGATATATGGGAATGGCTCTGGTTCTATACCTCCCATGATCATATACAAATGTGCCAAGACATGTGGTGGATTCATAGTGAAATATGCTGGGAATGTCAGCTTTTGTGCTTCTTCAACTGGGACTTGAGAAGGAGGACCGTAGAGTGGGCAAATGGTTGGGAAATCACGCCAGTAGTGGTGAAGATACTGGGTGGCTTGGAGATCAGAAGCGAGCTGATCTAGACACGTCACTAATAAACTGCAATATTCCCAGTGCAAGATGTTTAACTTGAAATCTTCATAAACTAAATGGAGAGCAAAGAGGATGGCTGGCAGATGAGAAAACAAAGGAGCTTTGGTGTTCACTGAGCCATTGTTTACCTCCTGGCTCTTCTGCACGACTCCCACTCTCTGCAGACCAAGCATTTCACTCAAAGAATTACCTGCTGCCATGTGGAAAGGTGAAGACAGCATGTACTCCCAGTCATTGTCTGAACCACTCTCAGCTGCACGGAATTTCTTGGTTGCAACAAGAGGGCTACAGGAACCAGAGGTGTCAACAGGACACATGAGAGCCAGTTTGTCTGTATCATAACCAATCATGGAGAGGAGCATCATTGAAAACATCATCCACTCGCCTTGTGGTGAGAAATCACCTGAACCAGGAGCATTTCGTGTTGCATACCACTTGTTGACAAGCTTGAGTGCAGCTTCCCGTGGTAGGATGTACTTCAGAGCAGTCAAGGAGTGTTTGACAAGAGGTGATGAGGTCATTTCTGGTAGTGTTATCCTATAGAAGTTTCCACTAGCATGTTCCAGTGTGACCCTGGTATCTGTTGGGTCTCGGAGGGCTACAATAGCTGAGGATAAAGGGAGTCCAGTGTCTTCAGAAAATGACCCTTCAAAATTAGACCTTTCAGAGATGACTGGTGAGAGACCCACCTCAAACTTTGCATCCAAAGCAGAAGCCGGTCGACTGGATGTGAGGAGGCTAGAACGGCGAAGGGGAGTTGTCGAGGGGCTTTGTAGCCGAGATGATATGTTCAGGGATGAGAAGTCCTTAAACAAAGAGGAGTTGAAAGTCGGGAGTCCTAATAAGTTTATGCGGCTTACATGTACAACACCTGTATAGAGAGAAAGGCTGCTGCTTCCATCAACTACAATCATCATCTTGAGCGTTTTGACAGGCAAAGCATCCTTGGCCGGGATAGAGGAGATGGAGCCGAAGATGAGACTCGAGCGATCGTTTGTGTAATCATACTTGATGCATCTAAGCATACCTGCCTGAGAGAGCATCAGGCACAAGTACCGCTGGCCCACACTGTCCTCTGTAAGGAACGCTTTCGTGGCACGCCCCAGGGAGTTGTCAGTCCAGAGGTGGTCCAGGCAGAGGTCAGGGACGAGTGGCTCTGACTCAGCTAGGGTTTCGTTCAGTGCGGAGTGGAGTGGTGTGCAGGGAGTACGGGGGCAGGGGGAGCGTGAGGGTGAGGGGCTAATGGTAAGACGCAGATGCTGCCCACCGAATAACGAAGGTGACTGGGTCCGACTGGGTACAAAGAAAAGGTAATATCAATAAGGCCTGTCTCTGCAACTAAAGACACCTTACCCTCCCAAAGGGCTGGAATAAACTATGACAAATATTAACATCAAGCTCTCTATGTACTTTGTTCTTACATTCCATTTCCATGTTAACCAAAATTAAAATCAAAATAATTGATTCAGTAAATAATAACAGCCTCAGTACAGGAAGGGTAGACTGTCAGACAAAACTATTAAAAATAGATATCTAAAATATCCCCCCCCCTCCGGAAAAATAAATCCTTCTTCAATACAAATATGCACTGGATATCACGACATTTTAAAAATGTATATAACAATAAACATGTAAATAAATGTACAAATATATAAAAAATCATAATAATGAGTCTGCTCTAATACTTGTCAGGAAAAATTATAAAATACTACTAAAATATATATAGTATATAACAACAAAAACTACTACTACTACTACTACTACTACTACTACTACTACTACTACTACTACTACTACTACTACTACTACTACTACTACTACTACTACTACTACTACTACCACTAATACTATATCTACTTGTATTACTAGTACTACGGAAAAAATGATATTAACAATACACAATGCAATAAAGCATTTTACCCATCCCAGCCCCCCATACCTAAGCGTGGCCATGTGATTCTTCGGCGTCTGCGTTTGGTGTTGGTTCTTTGGGGTCGCCCACATGTTGCTAAACATGCTTGGCCTTGTCCTCGAGCCGGTGGGAGTCGGGGAGTGGGAGTTGCCTGCTGCACCTGGCGAAGTTAGGTGGGAGAGGGAGTGGGAGTGGGAATGGGAATGGGAATGGAGATACAAACCAGGGTTGGAGAGCATGGCTGAAGCTGGGCTGTTGCTCAGGTTGGCTTGGACTGTCGTTTGCAACACCAGATTGTTTTCCTGAAGAAATAAAAGGAACTTATAAATACATCATAGTATGTGAAATAGGTACAAAATATCAATATACATCAACAAGATGACGAAAATACATGACAAGTAAACAAAAGTGGCATTAGTCCTTTTGAAAAATGAAATAAATTTCTGGTTACAAAAATGAATGGGGATACGAGTCAAAATTATCATACGTTACATTGCTAGATTACAGATGAAGACAGAAAGAAACAAAGAAAAGAGAGAGAAAAGAAGGAGGAAAGAAAAAGAGAAAAGAGAAGAGAGACAAGAGGAGAGGTGAGGGAGCAAGAAAGAATCTAAAAGAATTCTAAAAATACAGCAGAGAAGAAAATGAACAATAAACCTTTTACCTCTTGTTTTGCTCGTCTCACTTTCCATATGGTGTGGCTATTGGTACTCGAGTTGTAGAGAATACATATGGAAGGATCCTCTGACATGAACACTGCCTGCTGGTTGAGGTCACTCATATAGGCAGGACGAGCCGATCCACTATAACCTGCAAAAGGATATTTGGCCTTTATTTCTGTTAATTTCTTTTTCTTTTTTTTAATCTTTTATCTATCAATTGTATTTTCTTTTTCTGATAATGAATGCCACACCTATCCATTACTCAAAACAATTTTGATGACATAAAACAACAAAGCTGGTTCCTCGACTTACCAGTTTACTGTGTAAAGAAATCTAAATAAAAGGGACTTAATCTGGATTCGACAATGCACTCCTCATATGCATTTTCCATGATCTGAACATGTCAATGCCCTTTATGACAAATAAGCCTTTGCTTGCTTGACACCTTCTACCTTCTACCCTCTACCTATCTATCTATCTACCCATCCACCTTCTACTTATCTACTTATACCTATACCCACATGTCAATCTATATACAAATACAAATGCTAAACCTTTGCAATTGTTACACGATAAAACGCACTCACCTGACACAACCAACACAGGATTGATCTCATCCAGAGGGTGCATAAGGCTATAGAAGGTGGGCAGCCTCTCCCCCTCTGGCTTAGGGGACGCAATCTCAGCTCCTGGCACCTGCCGCTCAAGTAGGACCCCATACTTGACAGGCCATACCTTGCGAACCTGGGAATTATTTTGCAGTTTGTTAACAAAGCAGATAATGATTGTGGGGGTTGGGGTAGGAAGGAATGAAGAGGGAAAGAGAGGGTTAACAAAAGAGGGAGAGAGAAGGGGAAAGAGAGGAAGAGAGAAGGGGAAAGAGAAAAGGAGAGAGAAGGGGAAAGAGAGAGGGAGAGAGAAGGGGAAAGAGAGATGGAGAGAGAAAGAGAAAGAGAAAGAGAAAGAGAAAGAGAGAGGGAGAGAGGAAGAGAGAAGGTCAAAGAGAGAGGGAGAGAGAGGGTTAAAGAGAGAGGAAGAGAGAGAAGGACAGATAAGGGAAAAGAGAAAGGGAGAGAGAGGACAGAAAAGGGGAAAGAGAGAGGAGGAGAGAGAAGTGAAAAAAAAAAAAAAAGTTAGAGATCTTTCTATATTTAAATCTTTATATACTATCAAAATTACCCAACATGCATGTGTGTGCATGTTTGTATGTGCATCTGCATGTGTGTGCATCAAGAATGAAATATTCTACAAACATGAAAATCTCTAAAGGCAAAAGCTTTTTCATAGTGACAGTCAAAAAAGCTCCCAGCTAGTCAAAATCAAAAGTTTGTCATACAGTTGTGTCTATATCTATAATTCTGCATCAATGTCACTTAGCCTCTATCTACCCCACTAAAAGCAAATGTACATGAGTTCATGATAAAAAAATATATATATCAGTGAGTTTGCATATGGGAATTATTCAACTGTTCTTACATCTAAAAAAAATTAGAATTCTGATACATGCCTGGCCACAAGGGTTTCATTTATGAGACCATTCACTGTAATTCAAAACCTCACCAGATCATCGCACAAAGAAGAAAATCTACTCTCATATTTGCATATTTTCCCTGAATAAACAAAAGTCATCGGAAATTAACTTACAGGAAATGGAAGCGCCAGAGAGTAGTCTTCTCCATCCACGGTGTAAATGCTCAGACTGTCAGTTTCAACAATGCAAATGCTCGGAATGGATTCATCTGAAAGCGGCAACAATTTTAAGAAACATGAGTATGGCAGATCTGATGTCCGATTAACTTAAATACAGGAGATTTTTTTCTTTTCTTTCTTTTCTTTATCCTTTTTTGATAAAAGGATCAAAGAATAAACCAAATGATAATAAAAATAAGAACAAAATTGTTTATGTAAATTACCTACAAAACAATACGTTTAATTCTACTTATCTCTATTACTATTTCTATATTTTTTTCTTTACAGATGATTATAAGAACTATATTCCAGTAAGGAAAAAAAAAACAATTATATAAAAGTACTCGAGTAAAGAGCAAATAGCACATGGACTTCATAAATCAATAAATCCTAAAATATATTTTGCTTAGTACACAGCTGTCACAGACTAAAAATTCCAAGTTTGCTCAGCTATCATAACAATATTAGAAACAATAAAAAATGAACCCAAATGACAAAATATGTGAAGCCACAAGAATCAATTGACCATATCCATCACAATCTCATTTTATTATTTTCTGGATGCTAGGGACTTTCACAAAGAACCTTTCTCTTTTTAATGCTGAATTCTATAAAAATTTTAGTCACAGCTTGCTGTCATCTGCAACAGAAAGCCTTCAATCTCAACCCAAAGTCCTAATCAGTTGAGCACTAAAGTACGTTATCCCTTACAAGAATCACCTCGATAGAGCATCAACAAATGTTTTTTCACGACTCTGTTTTAGTGAGACGGGGACATAGTGTGGGTAAATTAGTAGATCTGGTATCACCTTGGTATCTTTCAACCCCCTTCCCCTAAATCTCTAAACTTCCCTTCCCCCCAACTTCTCTCCCAATCCAATTCTCACATTCTAACTCCCTTCCTCGGCCATCAGAGTCTACCAAACCCGCCAACCCAGTCCCTGAGCACCTTTTCATCTCCCTTTGTACTTAATTCTGTTTCTGACAATGAATTTCTTATATACATAAATACAGGACAACTCAGATAAATAGATATCATCGTATGAGTTATAATGATTACATATATCATTCCATTATATGAGTTTTGTTTACATGATTCAGTGCATTTCCCTATTGTCTTTCATACGGTTGGGATCACTTTTACAAATCTAATGATCCAGTGTTTAGTTTATCTATTGACATTCAAGCACAAAATAATTTGTACTAATTAATTTTATAATAAAATATAGTACACAATCACTCATCTAAATCTGAACTTCTCTTTATTCATCAATCCAGTGGAAACAATGATAATGATCACAATGACAAATGATAATGATGATGATGATTGATAATGACTGATGATGATGATGATTGATTATAACTGATGATGACTGATGACTGATGATGATGATTATAACTGATGATGATGATGATGATAATGACTGATTATAACTGATGATGATTATGACTGATGATCATGATCATGATCATGGTGATGATGATGACTGATTATAACTGATGATGATTATGACTGATAATGATGATGATGATGACTGATTATAACTGATAATGATGATGATGATGAAGATTAATTATACCTGATGATGACTGATGATGACTGATGATGATGATGATGATGATGATGATGATGATGATGATGATGATGATGATGATGATGATGATGATGATGATGATGATGATGATGATGATGATGAAGATGATGATGATGAAGATTAATTATAAATGATGATGACTGATGATGATGATGATTATGATGAATAAACTTTAAAATGGAAAAAATCTTCTGACCTGTCGCTTCTTCAGGAACGGGTTCACCATGAGCAACCGGCTGATCAGGATACGTGTAGAATGTGGCAAACAGGGCATGCTGAACTGGGGAGTCACATGTCATGCTCTTGATTATTTGCCGAGACCCAATGTTGCCTGCCAGACCTCGAGACCAGACTACTGTTGAGCCACTGACATAGAGCTCCTCTTCAGTCAGGTCATCGGCACTCTGCCGGACTTCCCACCAATCCTGTATAATTGAGAGGTGTCTATGAGGCTTTCAACTTGTAAGTGTTAATGTTAGAATCTTATATTGTAAGAATACTTTATGAAGAAATGTCATATACATATTGTGAAGTCTAATTTAAGAAATCTAAGTATGCTAATACTTACATCATTCATGTAAGATTAATATAAAATCTAAATAATAATAAATCATTATTATCATTATCATTTTCATTATTATCATTTTTAAGGTGATCAAGTTATACAGATCACCTTATAACATCACTGATAAATCTTTATTTCCTCATAAAACCGTTTCAGTCTAACAATATGTATAATAGTCACAACACCCCTACAGCACCATGTCAATGACATACCTTAGATGCATTGATGGAGACCGTGTCGAGTTGCCGCAGGAGGTCCAGGTGAGGGGGGGTGGTCGTGGGCCTTGCAGGAGGGAGCCCCACCTCTCCAGGATGACAGGAGATGTAGTCACGCCCAAACGGCACATACTCCTGAGCGTCCCCACACGAGATCATGATCTTGGTGTTCCCCAAACCATCCAGATTTGCTCAGTCTGTCAGTCAGGAGATTAAACATTAAACTGGCAGAACTACATACCACTGTCAACTTAACCCATTACCACCGGTATATTTTGAAGCCGAAAATAAAAGTTTCCAGGCGGCTACAAAATCAGCGTGCAGCGCTGGCCCAGAATCTGCCCGCCCGTTGGCCATGGCCCGCTGCTGCATCGGAGTGCGAGCCCCGATACAGCGTCACACTGGCGGAATGCTTGGCAATGTTTATTTTTTGGGGGTGTCTCATATGTGGGATATCTGTCGTTACTGGATTACAGGAGTAAGAGAAAAAAATGCATTGGTAATTTTACATAATAGCGCCGCATAATGGATCGTGACGATTTTGGTATTAAAGGTTTCCTCTCACTCTCTAGTCTCTAAATATACATAAATCATTGCACAATAACCCCCTTATTAGTAACAATCTTGGCTCCGATAGCAAAGGAGGGCATGAAAGGTACCAGGAAAATTGCGGGGTTAAATATGAATAATATATACAGAATAATAATTATTTGTCTAATGTAGGGGGTTGTGCCCCTTGTGCTCCCTTCATGGGGAGCTACCACCCCTCAAACCCTCTCAATGGAACATAAAGAATCCTATATGTATTTACAGCAGGAGAGAGTGTACAACCAACAAGTGGGAGCATGTGATGCCGAGTCTGTCTGACACTCTCTCCTGTCATGAATACTTGAAGGATTCTTTGTTTTCCTTGTGCCTTTCATGCTCTCTCCTGCTTTCAGGGCCAGGAATGTGGTGCTTTGGAGAGTTTCTGCACAATAATTTCGATATAAGTCACCAAGACTTGTGATGCATATCATCACTCTGATACGAAATCCATAACACCCTCTCACAACCAGAGTTCATAATGTCTGTTTTCTATAGTTTGGCATGAAGTGCTAATAAATGGGAGGTACAAATAGACGGTAGGAAAGGTTAGGTCCAGTGTTTAGGTTTGCATGATACCATGGTGCAATGATTGTGCATTGCTCTTGGTAACAATTACCAAGATTTCTTTATACTTAAATATCAGAGTGTGAGAGAAATTCATCGACACAAATTGTTGTGATCCGTTATACAGCACTATTCTGCAAAATTACCAATGCATCAAAAAGGCAAAACTTAGGAGTATATAAGAATTTTAAAACAAACAGGAGATCAAAAATGTAAGACACCAAAGACTGACCAGTTTAACCATAAAGGAACATTCCATACTGGAATCAGTGATTCCTGTCCATCAGACATATACGCCAAGACAAAATTTGATATACGCCAAGCCAGTTTTTCAAATACTAAATACCTATACCCCAAAATACGCCAGTGACTTTAAATATACAGGAAATATAAGCCGGCGTACAATCTTTTTGTTTGTTTGTTTGTTTTAAGAGAACTGTCATCCAAAGATCTTGGCGGAAAGGACCTCGATTCCAAACCGGGAAACATTAAATTAGAAAATCACGTCTAAAATAACTACAGAGAACAAAGTATAAATCTATCGTTTCTTGTTATCAAAGCAAGCAAATAAATACGATACTTGCAATCCTTTGGCATTCACAAAGTGAAACACAACAAAAAAAACAGTCAAGTTCACCTCCCATCATAACAGGCTCAAAAAAACCTTGGATAACATTTACTTTTCGCTAATAATATAAATAACGCTTCTTGTAATCAAATCATACAACAAAATTTGCATAATCCAAACAAAAATCACGTATTATCAACCATACCAGTTCTCTACAGTGTAATTGCAAAAGTTCGCGTTGTTCAAATGGTAAACAACAATCAGCTGATGAACAAGTGAACGGCGAGATGCGCAAAGTATTCCACGTTTATTATAATCCTTTTTACTAATGTCAACTTCACTTTTGTTGTTATCGCTATCTATTTTTGTTAATATCATTATCATCATTCTCATTATTGTTATCATTATCATTATCATATTCTTATTATAATCATTCTTACTATTTGTAGTAGTAGTATCATTATTATAGTTATTGTTAGTATTATCATTATTATTATCATTATCATAATTGTTATCGTTATCATCCTTATAACTATTATTATTGTCATTATTATTATTATTATCCTTATCATTATTATTATTATTATCATTATTATTATTATTATTATTATTATTATTATTATTATTATTATTATTATTATTATTATTATTATTATTATTATTATTATTACTATTATTATTATTATTATTATTATCATTATTATTATTATTATTATTATTATTATTATTATTATTATTATTATTATTATTATTATTATTATTATTATTATTATTATTATTATTATTATCATTATCATTATTATTGTTGTTGTTGTTATTGTTGTTATTATTATTATTATTATTATTATCATTATTATTATTATTATTATTATTATTATTATTATTATTATCATTATTATTACTATTATCATTTTTACTATTACTATTATTATTATTATTATTATTATTATTATTATTATTATTATTATTATTATTATTATTATTATTATTATTATTATTATTATTATTATCATTATCATTATCATCATTATTATTATTACCATCATAATTATTATCATTGTAATTATTATCATCATTATCATTACTACCATAATTACCGTTAATACTATTGTTACTATCATTATTGATATCACCAATACTACCATCTTCATTATTATCATTACCATTAGTATTATCATTACCTTTACTACTACTACCATTATTATTATTATCATTACGGTATCATTATCATTATAATTTCTATTATAACTATGATTATGATGGACATGATAAGAATAAGAATGAAAGTTAACCATTATACAATGATGAATATATAATGATAACAGTGACAAAGACATTAGCAATGGTTATAATATTAGTAACAGTGATTATAATAATAATAAAAATGTTTATAATGCTATACTGATGATGATGATAACGATTATAATGATGATAACGATCATTATTATTATTATTATTATTATTATTATTATTATTGTTGTTATTGTTATTATTATCATCAATATTATCATTATTATCATTATTATTATTATTATTATTATTATTATTATTATTATTATTATTATTATTATTATTATTATTATTATTATTATTATTATTATTATTTTTTATTACTATTATCATTATTATCATTTTTATTATTATCATTATCATTATTGTTGTTATCATCATTATTACAGCTACTACCACTACTACTATTATTATCATTATCATTACTATCATTATTATTATTACTATTATACTTATCCTTATTATTACTATTATACTTATTATTACCATGGTCATTATCATTATTATTATTATCATTGCTATAATCATTATTATCGTTATTATCATTATCATTATCATTATTACCATTATTACTATTATCATCATCATTATAATAATTATCATTATTACCATTATCATTATTATTATTATTGTTATCATTATTACAACTATCATCATTATTATTATAATCACTATCACTATCATTATTATTATTATCATTATTGTTATCATTATTATTATTGTTATTATTGTTATTATTGTTATTATTACTTTTATCATTATTATCAGTATTGTCATTATAAGTAGTATTATCATTATCGTTATTATTACTATTAATAATATTATCATTATTATCATTGTTATTATTATTAGTATTATCATTATTATTATTATGATTATAACTACTTTCATCATTATCATTATTATCATCATCATCATTATTTTTATTGCTATTCTAATTATCATGATTATCATTACCATTATCATTATTATTATTTTATTATTATCATTATTATTATTATTATTATTATTATTATTATTATTATTATTATTATTATTATTATTATTATTATTATTATTATTATTATTATTATTATTATTATTATTATTATTATTATTATTATTATTATCATTATCATTATTATTATTATCATTATCATTATTATTATTATTATTATTATTATTATTATCGTCATCATCGTCATCATCATCATCATTATTTTTATCATTATTATTATTATAATTATTACTTTTATTACTATCATTATTATTATCATTATTATCATTATAATTGTTATCGTTATTGTTATTATCATTATCATCATTATTATCAGTATTAGGATTAGTATCATCATTATTGTCATTAACATTAGTATTATCATTATCATTATTATCATCACCACCATCATTATTATCATCACCACCATCATTATTATCATTATCGTTACCATCATCACCATTATTATACTCATTATTATTATCATCCTTATTGCTATTGTTTTCAATACGTTTATTATCAATACTGTCATTATCATTATCATTAACATTCTTGTTATTATTATTATTATAATCATCATTATTATTATTATCATTACTTTTATTATTATCATCATCACCTTTTCTTATTATTATTATCATTGTTCTTATCATTGTTATTATTGTTATCACTATTATTATTATAATAGTTATTATTATTATTATTATTATTATTATTATTATTATTATTATTATTATTATTATTATTATTATTATTATTATTATTATTATTATTATTATCATTATTGATATTATCATTATTATTATTATTATCTTTATTATTGTTATCATTATCATTATTATTATTATTATTATTACTATTATTATTATTATTACTATTATTATTATTATTATCATTATTATCATTATTATTATTATCAATTAGCGTTATCATTATTATTATTATCATTATTATCATTATTATTATTATTATTATTATTATTATTATTATTATTATTATTATTATTATTATTATTATTATTATTATTATTATTATTATTATTATTATTGTTATTATTATCAATTAATTAATTAGCGTTATCATCATTATTATTATCATTATTATTATTATTATTATTATTATTATTATTATTATTATTATTATTATTATTATTATTATTATTATCATTATTATTATTATTATTATTATTATTATTATTATTATTATCATTATTATTATTACTGTTATTGTTATTATTATCATTATTAATATCATTATTATTATTATTATTATCATTATCATTATTATTATTATTATTATTATTATTATTATTAATTATCGTTATCATTATTATTACTATCAAAATCATCATTACCATTATCACTATTATTAAAGCATCATTGTTAGTATTATCATTATTATTATTAACATCATTATCACCATTATCATTATTGTCATTATTGATATCATTGTTAATACTATCATTATTCTCCTTAGCATTACTATTATTATTATCATGATCATTATTGTAATTATCATTTTTATTTTCATTATTAACATCATCATCGTCATTATTATCATAATAATCGTTATCATCATTATAATCGTTATTATTATCATCATCAGTAAAGCATTATCATCATTTTTATCATCATCATAATCACTTTTACTAATATCATAACAATTGCTAATGTCTTTGTCACTTATCATTATATATTTATCATTGTATAATGGATAACTTTCATTTTTATTTTCATCATATCCATCATCATCATAGTTATAATAATGATAATGATACCGTAATGATGATAATAATGATGGTAATAGTAATAAAGGTAATGATTATACTAATGGCAGTAATAATAATGATGGTGGTAGTAGTGGTGATATTAATAATGATAGTAACAATAGTATTAACGGTAATTATGATAGTAATGATAATGATATTAATAATTACAATAATAATAATGATAATGATAATAATAATAATAATAATAATAATAATAATAATAATAATAATAATAATAATAATAATAATAATAATAATAATAATAATAATAATAATAATGATAATAATAACAACTATTATCATTATTATTATCATTAATCATTACTATATTCATAATAATTAATATTAATAATTATTTTTATTAATAACGATCGTAACAATAGTATTAACGGTAATTATGGTGGTAATGATAATAATGACAATAACGATAATAATGATAGTAATAATAATGATAATGATAATCATCGTTACTATTAGAATTATTGATAACGATGATAGGAAGAATGACTTAATAATTGCAATAATAATGATAATGATAATAATAATAATGATGATAGTAATAGATAATTAAAATTGTAATAATGATAGTTATGATAATCATGATAATAGTGATAATAATGATAATAACAATGATAGTGATAATATGAATGATACTACTGCTAATAATAATAACGATAACAATAATAGTAATAGTGAAAATACTGATAATAATAACAATAATAATAGTAATAATAAAATAATAATAATAATAATAATAATAATAATAATAATAATAATAATAATAATAATAATAATAATAATAATAATAATAATAATGATAATAATAACAATAATAATAATAATAATAATAATGATAATAATAATAATAATGATAATAATAATAATAATAATAATAATAAAAATAATAGTAATAGTAATCATAATAATAATAATAGTAACCATAATGAAAATAATGATAATAGTAATGATATCATTTTCATTATCATCATCTTTACTATTATTATCATCATTATGAATAACAATAGCATTACCAATTACATAATAATAACAAAGATAATGATAATAACAATGATAATGAGGAAATATCGCAAATTAATATTTTTTCTCCCCTAAAATGACATTAAGTCGGTAGGTTTTAAATGATGATGATGATAACAGTGATCTTAGCAATAACTATGACAGTGATAATAATGATAACAACAACAACATTATCAATAATGATTATCATCATAATGATGTTAATGATAATGATGATGATGATGTTAATAATGATAATAATGATAATAATAATAATAATTATAATACTATTAATAATTATAATACTATTAATAAAAATAATGATAATGATAAAGATATTGATAACAACAATAACAATGCTAATAGAAATAATATTGATAATAATAATGATAGTAATGATAACATTAATAATGAAATGAAAATGATGATGATGATGATAATAATAACAACAATAATAGTAATAATAATAATAACAATGATGATAATGATGATAATAATAATGACAGTATTAATAATATACGTATTGAAAGTTATAGTAATAATGATAATAATAATAATGAATCATTGTAATAATGATGGTAATAATAATAACAACAATAATGATAGTAATAATGATAATAATGATAATGATAATAGTAATGACAGTAATAATGATAATGAAGATAATAAAGGTAATAACAATAGTAATAGAAAATAATGGTAACAGTGCTAATAACAATAATAATAATAATAATAATAATAATAATAATAATAATAAATAAAAATAATAATGATAATAGTAATAATGATAATAATAATAATAATAACAATAATAATTATAATAATAATAATCATAATCATAATAATAATAATGATAATGATAACACTAATAATAATGATAATGATAATAACACTAATAATAATAATAACAACAACAATAATAATAATGACAATAATTACAATGATAATGATAAAGATTATGATAATAATAATGCTAATAGTTATGATAATGATAGTGATAATAGTATGAACAGCACGTGAACTTCAGCTTTCTCAATAAAAAAAAAAAGTGAATTTGCGATTCCTTTTATATCATATACATATATTCGTGCTTTTTATGTTGAGATCTACGAGTGAATGTCTGTCAACAAATATATGACTATCATAAATAACGGATTTGTGTGAGTTTTCATGTGTGAATTATGACACATATTTCATTTCTGTTCCTTTGCAATTTTGTTTTTTGATATCTATGTATCTATCTGTGTATATATTGGATAATCTAAATTACGATTTATTTATCTATCTATGTATCTATCTGTGTATATATTGGATAATCTAAATTACGATTTATTTATCTATCTATCTTATGATCTGTCTTCGTATCTATTTGTTTATCTATCTAGCCTTAAGGATGTATCTGTCTATCCTATATGTCTTCCTTTCTTTTTAGCTATTAATACATTTTTCTATCTACCTGTCAATCCATTTATATATCTATCAACCTATCTATCTATCTATTAG
>NC_091588.1:5851342-5853842 GCF_042767895.1 Penaeus vannamei
TACTACTGCCTCAACCTCAGCCCCGAGGGCATCGACCGCCCCCTGATGCTGGCCGTCATCTTCCCCGTCGTCAGCGCCTGCACGGTGCTCGCCTACGCGTTCATCCTCGTGCAGCAGCTCAAGAGGAAGGTCCCGCGGCGGCGGCGCCAGGCGCAGGTCGGTTGGCTGCGCGGCACACACGCACACGCACAAACACACGCACACACACACACGCACACACACACACGCACACACATACACACAAACACCCCCCCCCACATATATATATATATATATATATATATATATATATATATATATATATATATATATATATATACATATATCTATCTATATCTATCTATCTATCTATCTATCTATCTATCTATCTATCTATCTATATATATATATATATATATATATATATATATATATATATATATATATATATGTATGTATGTATGTATATATAATTCAGTATCAGTGCTGATCCCGTTTAATGTTCACTGTTTCATGAAGAAAGGCCTACCCTCGTAAACATCCCAAGCCCACTAAACTCAGTGGCCAGACAGTCAATGCAGACAACTAGATAACCGTTAAAAAAATAAAAAAGAAAGAAAGAAAAAGCTAGATAACCCTAAAAAAAATAGATAACCCTTAAAACAACAAAAGAACGTTAACACCGACTCTAGCTTCTCTTCCTTCCCCCTCCCGTCCCCCTCCCCTCCCCTACCCTTCACCCTTCCCCTCCGTCGCCCTCCCCTCACTTACCCTTCCCCCTTCCCCTCCGTCCCCCTCCCCTCCCCTACCCTTCCCCCTTCCCCTCCGTCCCCCTCCCCTCCCCTACCCTACCCTTCCCCCTTCCCCCTTCCCCTCCGTCCCCCTCCCCTACCCTACCCTTCCCCCTTCCCCTCCGTCCCCCTTCCCCTCCGTCCCCCTCCCCTCCCCTACCCTTCCCCCTACCCTTCCCCCTTCCCCTCCCCCCTCCGTCCCCCTCCCCTCCCCTACCCCTCCCCCCTTCCCTCCACCTCCCCTACCCATCCCCCTTTCCCTCCACCTCCCCTACCCTTAACCCTTCCCCCTCCCCCCCCTTCCCCCTTCCCCTCCCTGCAGAAACTCGCCATCCTGAGCATGTGCATCGCCCAGTTCCTGCTGCAGGGCCTGAACATCGTGCCCTTCGTGTACTTCAGCGCCACCTCCCAGAAGGCCGTCTACTTCTTCAGGGTGACGATGGTCTACTACGCCCTGGTGGAGAGTGTGGTCGCGCCGGCCGTGTTGATGCTCGTCTTGCGGCGCGGCGCCGCCATCAGCGCCTTCTTGGGCCGGGCCTTGCCGTACTGCGCTTAGGCCGTGCTGTGGTTAGGCCGTGCTGCGCTTAGGCCGTGCTGCGCTTAGGCCGTGCTGCGCTTAGGCCGTGCTGTGTTTAGGTTGTGTTTGTGGTTCGGCTATGTTGTGTTTGTTTAGGTTGTGCTGTGGTTAGTTTGTGCTTGTGTTTAAGCTATGTTGTGTTTGTTTAGGTTGTGCTGTGGTTAGTTTGTGCTTGTGTTTAAGCTATGTTGTGTTTGTTTAGGTTGTGTTTGTTTAGGTTGTGCTTGTGTTTAGGCTATGTTGTGTTTGTTTAGGTTGTGCTTGTGCTTAGGCTATGTTGTGTTTGTTTAGGTTGTGCTTGTGTTTAGGCTATGTTGTGTTTGTTTAGGTTGTGCCTGTGTTTAGGCTGTGCTGTTTGTTTAGGTCATGCAGTGATTAGGACATGCTGTGCTTAGGTAATGCTGTGTTCAGGTTATGCTTGTGCTTAAGCTGTGCTGGGCTTAGGCTATGCTGTACTTGTGTTTATGCTATGTTGTGTTTGTTTATGTTATGTCGTGTTTAGGTTATGCTGTATTTAGATCATGTGTTTGCCTAGTCAATGCTGTGGTCAGGTAATGCTGTGCTTAGGTCATGCTGTTTGTTAAGGCCAAGCTGTGCTTAGGTCTTGGCGTGTTTAGGCCATGCTGTTTGTTTAGGTCATGTTGTGTTAGGGTCATGCTGCATTTAGGTCATTGACGTGCATAGGTCATGTTATGGTTACGTCATGCTGTCTTTAGGCCATACTGCGTTGTCATGCTGTTCTTAGGTAACGCTTTGCCTTGGTCATGCCGTACTTAGCCCATGCTGCGCTAAGGTCATGCTGTGTTCAGGATACCCTTTGCTTAGGACAAGATGTGCTTACGATATGCTGTGTTTAGGCCATGCTGAGCTTAGGTCATACTGTGTTTAAGCCATGCTGTGCTTTGGCTATGCTGTGTTCAGAATATACTGTGTTTAGGCCATGCTGTGTTCAGGATACCCTTTGCTTAGGACAAGATGTGCTTACGATATGCTGTGTTCAGGCCATGCTGAGCTTAGGTCATACTGTGTTTAAGCCATGCTGTGCTTTGGCTATGCTGTGTTCAGAATATACTGTGTTTAGGCCATGCTGTGTTCAGGATACCCTTTGCTTAGGACAAGATGTGCTTACGATATGCTGTGTTTAGGCCATGCT
>NC_091588.1:5858842-5866342 GCF_042767895.1 Penaeus vannamei
ACGACCTTCGAACTCACGCAGAGGACGGTGCTGCAGGCGTAAGCGATGATGAAGCCCGTCGCCTCCCACAGGCGGTAGTTGCTGAAGGCGGCTTCGGATTCGCCCGGGAAGATCACGCCGTAGAGAGCTGGGGGGAGAGAGGAGAGTGGGTATGGGGGGGGGGGTATTTGGGGGGGTGGGGGGGGGTGGGGTGGGGGGGTGTTTGGAGAGGTGGGGTGGGGTGGGGTGGAGTGGGGAAGGCTTGGGTGGGGTGGGGTGGGGAAGGGAAGGGTTGGGTGGGGTGGGGTAGGGAAGGCGTGGGGTAGGGAAGAGTTGGGTGGGGGGTGTTTGTAGGGGTTGGGTGGGGTGGAGTGGGGTAGGGAAGGGTTGGGTGGGGTGGGGTAAGGAAGGGTTGGGTGGGGTGGGGTAGGGAAGGGTTGGGTGGGGTAGGGAAGAGTTGGGTGGGGGGTGTTTGGAGGGGTGGGGTGGGGTGGGGTAGGGAAGGGTTGGGTGGGGTGGGGTGGGGTAGGGAAGAGTTGGGTGGGGGGTGTTTGGAGGGGTGGGGTAGGGAAGGGTCGGGTGGGGTGGGGTGGGTAGGGAAGGTGTGGGGTGGGGTGGGTAGGGAAGGTGTGGGGTGGGGTAGGGAAGGGTTGGGTGGGGTGGGGTAGGGAAGAGTTGGGTGGGGGGTGTTTGGAGGGGTGGGGTGGGGTAGGGAAGGCTTGGGGGGGGGGGTAGGGAAGGTGTGGGGTGGAAAAGGGTTGGGTTGGGTGAGTAGGGAAGGGTACGGTAGGGTTGGATAGGGCAGGGTAGGGTAAGACAGGGTAGGGTAGGGTAAGGCAGGGTAGGGTTGGGGTGAGAAGGGAGGAGTTGGGTAGGGTAGGATAGGGTTGGGTTGAGTTGGATGGGAAAGGGTAGGTTTGGTTGGAATGGATTGGGTTGGGTTGGGTGGGTAGAGGTGGGGTGGGATGGATAGGGTAGGGGTGGGTAGAGTTTGGTGGGGTTGGGTTGAGTAGAGTAGGGTTGGTGGTGGTGGGTAGGGTAGGGCATATCGTGTGTATATACTGCATATTAATATCAATGTATTTATCTATATAACAAACAAACACACACCAACTATGCAGTTTTTCTCTAATATGATTGTATTTGTTTTTGTAAAGCAGATACATGAGTCAAATCCATGTCAAGCATTACAACTTACCATCGATTCTACGAGCCTGCCATTAACTATTCAAACGTGACACCAAGGATACTCTCCTTAGTTAAAATGGGAAAGGATAGATCAGTTGCAACTCGAGGTGGTGTCATGAAGTCTGTTTTGTTGATAGTTCAATGAAAATACTAAACATTAAAACCATTATTTTCCATCCTTTTTGAAAATTGAAGAGACCAAAATGATCGACCATATTCACAAAGCATCCGTAACTTTTGTGACGTCATCAAAATAAACCGCATGTGTTTGTTTTTCCAAAAATAGAATCAGACGCCATGACACCTCAAGTTGCTACTGATCTAGCCTTTCCCTTGTTAAAATTACCTTGCTCACAATCCAGTTAAATTAGTCATAAATACTGTATTGACTAAACTGAACCGATTATTCCGCTATACAAAGCTTTGGAAAATTCCATCGCAAAAAAAATAAATACTGGGAATTAGTATCACGTATCGAAATTCCCGCCGGCATGTATAAACCAGCGTCCCCTTACTGTTGATCTGCGTCTGCCATACTGCGTCAGCGACTCCCCAGAGGCCAGAGATGACGAAGAACATCACCAAATCATCGGGTTTCGGCGTCCAGTACGTAAGAGTGATGTTCAACCCCAGGTTAATGAGGAAACCGAGGCTGAAGACGGGGACACGGCCGTACTTTCGGACGATGGGGCTGAATCCAACGGAGCAGATGGCGTCACACACACCGTAGCAAATGATGATGTAACCGACCATGTGTACGCCCAGACCACAGGATACGTAAGCCTATAAAAAGTGTTTGGATAAATCACACAGCATGTCTGTAAGATAATCTTCAGTTTTCCTTATTGACGAATTGTTATAGGTGAATCTAAATGTTCTTTATACTTCAATATCTGTCAAGTAAGACGGTTATAACTTCATAAATATTTAAAATTATGAAGATCTAGCTTCAACAGCAACAAACGTTCTTTTCAAAACCCTACAGATATTTTCTCATGGAACCCTACAGATATTTTTTTATGAAAAAAAAAACAACAAAACATTGTGAACAAATTTCAGTGCAGCCCTATATCTTCCCAAACCATGAATTCAGAGTGGGACATGAGTGCTCACCGCCGTGTAATCTGCTCCGAGGAAAGCCTGCTCCACGCCCGACCATATTGTCAGGGGAACGATTAGCAACTGGTATGGGTGGCGCAGCTGGTTGAAAGTGGCGGCAACGAGCACGAGGCCGCTCTTTTCTTGGCTATTTGGGGTTTCCTTCACAAATCTAAAGGAATAGAAATGAATTTGTATGTGGAGGACCATAAGACGCTAGAGCATGTGCCCTACATAGCTCTTCCAGGATGGAAGAATCACGGGGGGGGGGGGGGTTGGTGGGGGTGGAATACCGTCCTTTAGTAACCTCATATGTGACTTCTTTATGCATGTTATATCTATTTCTATTAGATGTATTACATTTCTAAAACCAATTACCATGCGTTTCAAAAGTTCCGATCGTTTAGTACCAAATTTGAATCCTAATGACGTATAATTAGTCCAAAATGTAAAAAGAAAATGTGCAATGTGGTGTAACATTTTTAACGTATAGGTTAAAAAAAAGTACACCTTAATAACCTCCCTTCACGAATATGATCGAACTACATAAATGAGATAAACAATTTAACATGGAATACTTAACATTAATAAAATAATCCAACCAAAGCTCAAAACCAAAGAAAACGGACGAGAGCCTCACCGACTCAGCGGATCCACGAAGAAAACGGTGATGGCGGCGGCGAAGAGCGAGCAGCCGAGGTAGATGGAGGCCATGGTGTAGATCTGCCACGGAGGAGGACCATCTTGGCGACTGCTCGTGCTGTTGGTGGCGTTGCCGGGGGACTCCTCGTTCTTCTGGTCGAGGCAGAAGTTGTAGCCGCAGGTGAGCAGCTCCTCGGCTGTCTTGTCGATCTTTTCCACGCCTACTGATAGGACTAGAGGGCGGGGAAGATGATCTTGTTAATGTTTGTTGTTGATATGATTTTAATTCATGGAGGAACAGCGAGGGAAAAAGATAAAAAAATATTTGGCTTCAGCAGTCATGTCATTGAGCAAATGCTGAATGGAAATAAACAGGGCTTTACCTGAAGCTGTCTATTTTCAGGAATTGAAAAACTGTCAACTCAGCCTGGACTTTGGCGTTCTATTGACGGTAAAAAAACTCAAAGAAAAACAAATAGATTCTAAAATAATGATAATGATAATAATAATAAGTAAATAGACAGATATATAAGAAGTAAACCATATAGGCAAATGTATTAAGTGTCAGCTGCTTAGAATAAGAGACAGCGAATCACTGTACAAAGTTCTGACTAGCCAGTTTTTTTTGTTTTTATTTTCTTAGATTAAACGCTCTTTCAAAATTTATTAAGTACACATTGACTTTTTCTTAAACCTGGCCAGTGTCTTTTAATAAAACATCATGTATTAACAAGTTCCAACCCTAAACATATCAGAGAAGCAGAAAGCCACAGGAAAACTGGTTCGTTAAACAGACAATTAACAGAAAAATCAGGTTAATTTAATCTGCCAATTATACTATATTGTATTCATAAACGCCTTTAGAATTAATTGTCGTCTGTATTACTGTATAATAGATTGAGAGAGCGAGAATGAATCTTATTTCAATATGTATTGTATATTTGACAATTGATTCAGTAGTGAAAATAAGTACAGAGGATAGGTAACAAATATTAGATTTAGTTTAAAAGTTTGACGTCCATGTTGGAACACATTATTTAGACTATAACAAGACAAGTGAAGAGAGGCAATTAATAAAAAATACTTACGAAATTGAGACAGGGATAAAAAACAGTTAGAATAATATTACCATTATTTAAAATGGCTTTACCAATCCTTAAACGGAACGAGAAATGAAAGAAGCGGTTTTTCGAAATTCAAATAGTTCGGGTAAATGCGGTGATAGAACCCAGACTTCGGATTTAAATGCTTGTATTTTCTTTAACAACTGTGACAACATTTGCACTTTGATTTAATTTTGCAAATATATTATTCAGTTTGCTATTTCAAATCATTTTTTGTAGGATGATACTAATTTGAATATTGATTAATAACTCAAAACAACGCCGAAGTCGGGGCTCTAACGTCACATTCGCATTCGGAAAAGCAAACTTCTCAGTAAAGAGGAAATAGAAAAAAATATATATATTGGCAACCGTTATGATGACAAAATCTCTTATCAATCATTCGTTTAATATTGAAAGCTTATGATGATTAAATCAATGTAAAAATCTATTTTTCCTAATGACTTTTGATATATGCGTTCGTTCGTGTGTGCGTGTGTGTGTGTGTGTGTGCGTGCGAGCGAGTGTGCGTGCGTTCGTCCGTGCGTTTACGTGTGCAAGTGCGTGTACGTGCCTGCATGTGTCTGCATCAACATCTGCATCGTGCATGTGGACGTCGGTGCGTGCGTGTGTTTGTATCCACAGATATTTCCAGCATCAATAACATTCAATAACTACATCCTTTACCCTCCCTCTCCCTCCTCCCTTGCTCCTTCGTCCCCCTTACTCACTCTCGGTTCTCATACTTCCAGAGACACACCTGTAGCAGAGATGACGTTGCCCTACACCTGCGTCTCTCTCCCTCCCTCTCTCCTTCGCTTCTTCCCTCCCTCTCTCTCCCTCCTTCGTTCTCCCTCCTTCGTTCCCTCTCCCTACTTCCCTCACTCTCCCTCCTTTCCTTCCTCTCGTTCTCTCCCTCTTCCATGTCTCTCAAAACCTCCAGAGACACACCTGTAGAAGAGATGACGTTGCCCCACACCTCTCCCTCGCTCTCTCTCCTTCATTCCTTCTCCCTCCTTCGTTCCCTCTCCCTCCTTCCCTCACTCTCCCTCCTTTCCTTCCTCTCGTTCTCTCTCTCTCCCATGTCTCTCAAAACCTCCAGAGACACACCTGTAGAAGAGATGACGTTGCCCCACACCCTCTCCCTCCCTCTCTCCCTCTCCCTCCTCCCTCTCCTTCGCTCCTTCCCTCTCCCTCTCTCTCTCTTTCCTCTCAGTACCTCCAGAGTTGCCCCACACCTGCGTCTCTCTCTCTCCCTCTCCCTCTCCCTCTCTCTCCCTCCTTCCCTCCCTCTCCCCCTTCCTTCCTTCTCTCTCCCTCTCCCTCCATCCCTCCCTCTCTCTCCTTCTCTACACCTCCAGAGACACACCTGTTGACGTTGTCCCACACCTGCATCTCTCTCTCTCTCCTTCCCTCCCTCCCTCTCCTTCTCTCTCTCACCTTCCCCCCGTTCCCCATCCCTCTCCCTCCCTCCCTCTCCTTTCTCTCTTCACACACCTGTTGAGGAGATGACGTTCCCCCACACCTGCGTCTCTCTCTCTCTCACTCTCCCTGCTTCCCTCCCTCCTCTCCCTCCACCCCTCCCTCTCCCTCCCCCTCTCCTTCTTCCCTCCCTCTCTCTCCCTCTCAACACCTCCAGAGACACACCTGTAGAAGAGATGACGTTGCCCCACACCTGCGACTCTCTCTCTCTCTTTCTCTCCCTCCCTCTCTCCATCCCTCCCTCCCCCCTTCCCCCTCCATCCCTCCCTCTCCCTCCTTCCCTCCTCCCCCTCCTTCCCTCCCTCCCCCTTTCCTTCTCTCACTCTTCCTCCCTCCTCCCTTTCCTTCTCTCACCTTCTCCTCTCTCTCTTCACACACCTGTAGAGGAGATGACGTTCCCCCACACCTGCGTCTCTCTCTATCTCTTTCTCTCCCTCCCTCCTTCCTTCCCTCCTCCCTCTTCCTCCTTCCCTCCCTCTCCCTCTCCCTCCATCCCTCCCTCCCTCCCCCTTTTCTTCCCTCTCTCCTTCTCTCTCTCTTCACACACCTGTTGAGGAGATGACGTTCCCCCACACCTTCCTTTCTCTCTCTCTCTCTCTCTCTCTCTCTCCCTCTCCCTCCCCTTTTCTTCCCTCTCTCTCCTCTCTCTCTTCACACACCTGTAGAGATGACGTTCCCCCACACCTGCATCTCTCTCTCTCTCTCTCTCTCTCTCTCTCTCTCTCTCTCTCTCTCTCTCCCTCTCTCTCTCTCTCTCTCTCTCTCTCTCTCTCTCTCTCTCTCTCTCCCTCCCCCTTTTTTTCCCTCTCTCTCCTCCTCTCTCTCTTCACACACCTGTAGAAGAGATGATGTTCCCCCACACCTGCGTGTCTCTCTCTCTCTCCCTCTCCCTCCTTCCCTCCCTCCCCCTTTCCTTCTCCTCCTCTCCTCCTCTCTCTCTTCACACACCTGTAGAAGAGATGATGTTCCCCCACACCTGCGTCGACTGGAAGAACATGAAGAAGATGCCGAAGAATCTCGTGATGACCACTTCGCTCCCGACGCCCTCGAGCTCTGCCAGCCTCTTCCCGCTCTGCGAAGGGTGAATGGAACGTCTTTTATCGCTCTCTGTCTGTCTGTTTGTCTGTTTATGTCTCTGTCTGTCTTTCTTTTTTAATTATTCTCTCTCTTTCTTTTTCATTTTCTCTCTCACTTTCTTTTTCATTCACTCTCTCTCTTTCTTTCATTCTCTCTCTCTCTTTTTCACTCTCTCTTTTCTCTCTCTGTCTCTCTCTCTCTCTCTCGCTCGCTCGCTCGCTCGCTCTCTCTCTCTCTCTCTCTCTCTCTCTCTCTCTCTCTCTCTCTCTCTCTCTCTCTCTCTCTCTCTCTCTCTCTCTCTCTCGCTCTCTCGCTCTCTCGCTCTCTCTCGCTCTCTCTCTCTCTCTCTCTCTCTCTCTCTCTCTCTCTCTCTCTCTCTCTCTGTCTCTCTCTCTCTCTCTCTCTCTCTCTCTCTGATAGAGAGAGAAAGAGAGGGTGGGTTAGATGGTTAGAGCGAAGGAGGGAGAGAAAGAGAGAGAGAGGCTTAGAGGGTTAGCGAAGGAGGGAGAGATAGAGAGAGAGAGAACCCTTGGAAAGCGAGGGACTAAAAAAAAGAGTTAAACAAGCGAAGCTAAACCCCGAGAGAGAACGAAACAGAAAGAAACAGACAGACAGAGAGAGAGTGTGTGTAAGATAGAGAGAGACAGAGAGAGAGAGAGAGAAAGCAAGATAGATAGAGAGAGAGAGAGAATTCATGGAAAGCGAAAGACTAAAAAAAAAGAAAAAAAAAGTTAAACAAGCGAAGCCAAACCCCGAAAGAGAGAGAGAGAGAGAGCAAGATAGAGAGAGAGCAAGATAGAGAGAGAGAGAGGAAGAATCCATGGAAAGCGAAAGACTAAAAAAGAAAAGAAAAAAAAAGAGTTAAACAAGCGAAGCCAAACCCAGAAAGAGAGAGAGAGAGAGCAAGATGAAGAGAGAGAGAATCCATAGA
>NC_091588.1:5868842-5873842 GCF_042767895.1 Penaeus vannamei
ATTAATATCATCATTATTATTATTATTATTATTATTATTATTATTATTATTATTATTATTATTATTATTATCATTATTATCATTATCATTATTATCATTATCTTATATATTTTTCTTTTTTTTATGTCTCGTTCTCTCATATGCTTATTATATATCACTTGTCTACCATACTTTAACTGCTTTGCCCTTGTTCTACTGTTCACTTATTTTACTGCACTTGCTCTACCACACACTTAATATTTTTCACTTGTATATCTCACTTACTCCACTATACGTGACAATTAATTTTCCATTTATTCTATAATGCACATATAATTTACCACTTATTTCTAATATGCACTAACGATAAATCACTTGTTTATTTCATGTACTTACAGTATTCCATTTATTCTACCAAATACTTACAAGATACCACTTACTTCCACCATACACTTACAATATTCCACTTATTCTACCAAATTCTTACAACATACCTCTTACTTCCACCATACACTTACAAGATTCCACTTATTTAACAAATACTTACAACATACCACTTACTTCCACTTACAATATTCCACTTCTTCCACCAAATACTTAACAACATACCACTTACGTCCACCATTTACTTACCATATTTAACGGCTTCATTCTTGCTTTGTTTTGATTGGCTGACGTCGCCTTCAAAAGCAGGATTGGACACGCCCAAATCGGTCATAATTGGTCCGCTGTCGTGGGCGTCTGGGGAGAAAATAATGCTATGCTGAGTGTTTGTCATTTCTCCGTGTGTTTGGTCTATGTGGCGGCACGAGCTGGTTTGTTGACGAGCAGAAGGAGGGAGGGAGGGAGGGAGTGGATGGGAGGAGGGGGGAGTGGGTGGGTGGTGGGAGGGAGGGATGGGTGGGAGGGAGGGAGGGTGGGTGGGAGAGAGGGGAGGGATGGGTGGGTGAGTGGGTGGGAGGGAGGGAAGGAGGGAGGGATGGGAGGGAGGGGAGGGAGGGAGGGGAGGGATGGGTGGGTGGGTGGGTGGGTGGGTGGAAGGAGGGAGGGAGGGAGGGAGGGAGGAGGAGGAGAGGGGAGGTGGGGAGGTGGGAGGGGTGGGTGGAAGGAAGGAGGGAGGGAGGGAGGGAGGAGGAGAGGGAGGGAGTGGAGGAGAGGGATGGGTGGGAGGGAGGGAGGGAGGGGGGGGGGGATGGGTGGGTGGGTGGAGAGGGGGAAGGAGGAAGGAAGAAATAGAGGGATGGATGGAGAGAGGGAGAGAGTGGGTGGGTGGGTGGGTGGGGGAGGAGAGAGGGAGGGAGGGTGGGTGGGTGAGTGGGTGGAGAGAGGCAAGGAGGGAAGGAGGGATGGGTGGATGGTAGATGAGTGGCTGGGTGTGGTTGAATAATGGATGGGTGGATTTATGGATGGGTGGGTGTTTGGGTAGATGGATAGATAGATGAAGGGAGGGAAGGATAGACTGATAGATAGCTTGGCATTTCCCCGTGTGCTTGGTGTATGTGGCGGCACGTACGGAGTTGTTGTCGTCCTGTTGTATATACATTCATATACATCGATGGATAGACGGAGAGACAGACAGACAGGCAGACAGAGATATGCAAATAGACAGGAAGAGCGAGCGAGTGAGAGAGAGAGAGAGAGAGAGGGAGAGGGAGAAAGAGAGAGAGAGAGAGAGAGAGAGAGAAAGAGAGAGAGAGAGCGAGAGAGAGAGAGAGAGAGAGAGAGAGAGAGAGAGAGAGAGAGAGAGAGAGACAGAGACAGAGAGACAGATAGACAGAGAAATAGACAGAGAGACAGACAGACAGACAGAGAGAGAGAGAGAGAGAGAGAGAGAGCGAAAGATGAGAGAGAGAGAGAGAGACAGACAGGCAGGCAGACAGAAAGATAGACAAACAGACAGGAAGAGACAGACAGAAAGATAGACAAAAAGACAGGGAGAGAAAGAGAGAGACAGACAGGCATGTCAGATGGACAGACACATACATTTAAAGAGATGGATAAAGAGAGAGGAGGAGGGAGAGAGACAAAAAGAGAGGAACACAAAAACTAAGAACATGAACACAGACATAAACATGGACAAGGACACGAAAACGAACACGTACAAAAAAAAAATAATAATAATAATAGAAAATAAAACAAAACTTTTAAATTTTGAAAAAAATAAAAAAAATAATAAACACGTACATGAACAAAAACCGTACAAGAACAGGAAAATTAAGAACAAAGGCAATGTCAGAAATAAACTCAATACATATACCACGGACAAGAACAAGGACATATAACATTCCACGAGACAGGAAAGTGTTCAAGGCCACAGGAATTCACGCAGTTTTGTTCAGTAGCATTATAATTTTGTTCAATATCGTGGTTATGAATATATATTTGTGTGCATGTATGTATGTGTGTGTGTGTGTGTGTGTGTGTGTGTGAGTGTGTGTGTGTGTGTGTGTGTGTGTGTGTGTGTGTGTGTGTGTGTGTGTGTGTGTGTGTGTTTGTAAGTGTATACGAGTGTGGATTGTCTGTTTTTGTGTGTATGTTTGTCATTGTGTGTGTGCGTGTGTGTGTATATGATTGTGTTTGTGTGTGTGTATCCGTTAGTTGCGTATATGTCTGTGCGTCTGTATGTATGTGTGTTCGCAGGTGTGTCTGTGTCTGAGTATGCGTATGTATCAATGCGTGCGTGTATGCATACCTTCTTATAAAAAAAGATCTACCACTTTTCTTTCCTTTAACATTCACTTATTCCTTATGGAAAAAATGATCATGAAAGATTTTCGAAATAAAATAAACCAGTGAAAAAATATCGCAAAAAACGATGTTTACTCTTGCGAAAACACCACATCGAAAATCCACTCAAATAGAAGAGGGGAATCCCCGCCTCATAGCCACTCAAAAACATCACACACGTAACACCAGTTTGGAAAGAAGCGGGAAAAACACCTTGACAAATACAACGCTGGTAATTGTTCCATCACATCGCATAGATCAGTGTTGTCCAAACATTTCCGCCTATTGTACCCGCTATTGCCTCCTTGTACCGTTACGTACCCCCTTCCCCACTAGGTCCACAGGGGCGGCGCTAGAAAACTTTTTTTTTTGGGGGGGGAGGGGGGAGGGAGCAAGGTTACCGAGTAACATTTTTTGAAATTAAATCCACACTTCATACTTTTTTTAATATCTAAATCAAATAATTAATATTCAAATTTATATAAATAATCAATATTTATTTGAATTATTTAAACATATTTATAATAAATTTAATTATTTAAATAATTAATATTTAAATAATTTAATATTTAAATCAAATCCACACTTCGTACTTTTTTAATATCTAAATCAAATAATTAATATTTAAATTTATATAAATAATTAATATTTATTTGAATTATTTAAACATATTTATAATAAATTTAATTATTTAAATGATTAATATTTAAATAATTTAATATTTAAATCAAATCCACACTTCGTACTTCTTTAATGATCTCGTTTCCAAAAGGACAAAATTGAAACGAAAAGGAAAACTGCGAGAGTTGCAAACCGTGGTCATTGATTTCTTAAATTATGCCGACCACCAAGTTTGCCGAGTAAACTGTATTTTTTTTTTTTTTTTTTTTCCATTCTGCCGAGTGAAATGAGGATTTGTGACCTTAAGAGGCGTGTCGCACCCCCACCCCCCCCCACCCCACACACCCGTGACATCTTATGATACAAATAATAAACTAATTATTAATAAACAAATGATAAACTAATGATAAACTTATGATACAAATAATAAACTAATTATTAATAAACAAATAATAAACTAATTATTAATAAACAAATGATAAACTAATGATAAACTTATGATACAAATAATAAACTAATTATTAATAAACAAATGATAAACTAATGATAAACTTATGATACAAATAATAAACTAATTATTAATAAACAAATGATAAACTAATGATAAACTTATGATACAAATAATAAACTAATTATTAATAAACCGTGACATTTTATGATACAAATAATATACTAATAATGAAAAGACTTCACTGCAGGTGTTGGTCAATAAATTACGAATTTAATAAACGAATAAAAAAAGATGAAAACGAAAAGCAACGGCCGCTTATCACATCATCACATCACACAGATAACAACCTTAACAGATTACATAGATAAAATCGTCATCACATCACACAGATAACACTCTCATCACGTCACATTCAAAACACTCTTACCACATCTTATCACATAGATAACACTCTTATCACATCACACAGATAACACTCTTATCACATCACACAGATAACACTCTTATCACATCACACAGATAACACTCGTATCACATCACACAGATAACACTCTTATCACATCACACAGATAACACTCTTATCACATCACACAGATAACACTTATCACATCACACAGATAACACTCTTATCACATCACACAGATAACACTCTTATCACATCACACAGATAACACTCTTATCACATCACACAGATAACACTCTTATCACATCACACAGATAACACTCTTATCACATCACACAGATAACACTCTTATCACATCACACAGATAACACTCTTATCACATCACACAGATAACACTCTTATCACATCACACAGATAACACTCTTATCACATCACACAGATAACACTCTTATCACATCACGCAAATAACACTCTTATCACATCACACAGATAACACTCTTATCACATCACACAGATAACACTCTTATCACATCACACAGATAACACTCTTATCACATCACACAGATAACACTCTTATCACATCACACAGATAACACTCTTATCACATCACGTAGATAAGAACCTCAAAGCGTCAAAAAAAGAAAGAAAATACATAATAATAATAATAATAATAATAATAATAATAATAATAATAATAATAATAATAATAATAATAATAATAATAATAGTAATAATAATAATAATAATAATAATAGTAATAATAATAATAATAATAATAATAATAATAATAATAATAATAATAATAATAATAAGTACACA
>NC_091588.1:5883842-5885034 GCF_042767895.1 Penaeus vannamei
GGTAAAATAAAATAGAAAATAATGGTAATAATTTAAGGTCTTTCATCTGTAAGCAAGCAGTAGGAAAAAAAGTGTTATATAACAGACCACTCAGCCATCAAACAGGCCAGGCAAAATACAGACACTTCATTAGGTCGCTTGATAACTTTTTCCCTCTAATTTCAAAACCATTGATGATAATGTTATATTAATTTTAGAGTTGTTGAGTTTACCGAGTCTGGTACAGTGAAAAGAACGGATGAGAGTTTGAGAAAAGATACTATGGCGAATCACACAATATGTTTTTATTTTTCAGTTTATTTTATAATTTTACTGTACTTCTTTACCCCCTCCACTCCTCTTCTCCTCCCCCTCCCCCTCCCCCCAAGACGTTTTGATTCAGTTCAAGAAAAGAAAACACGTGGATTCGTTCTCCGTTCGTATAGTAATGAATGCGGATTCGGATTCACCGTGCGTCTAATGCAGGGGTGTAAAATTCAGATCTCTTTGACAGATAATTTTCATTTCAGCTGCTTTATTTAGGGGGAAAAGTTTCTCAGGATAATGGTATTCTAAAAAAGTGTCTGATATGTGTGCATGCAAAATTAAATTTACATATTAAATCTTTCAACGAATAGATAGAAATTACGAATAACACGATTTCACTACATAAATGCCGTTGACATACTCATATATTTGGTCCTAATAATCTGTCTGTCATACTTTTAACTCCCAGCACATTCGTTTTGGCATGAATTGACCAACAATTAGACGTTTTCTTGGATTAAGGACAAGAGATGATGGAGGGAGAAACGTATTTTATGGAACAGGCGAGCAACAATTAATATTGTTTTAGTTTTCTCATGGGATATAACTCGAAAGGAACAGAGTATAATAAATGGCTTTTCTCTCTTATATTGATTTTTTTTATCGGTTTTAGAGAAATTAGCTTATTGTAAAATAATAAAAAAAAGAAGTTATAATCATCGATATAATATGTGCAATTTCTTGCGTAAGATTCTTGAGATACTCCTAATATGTAACCGCAAAGCATATAGAAAACGGGTATTGTGTTCATGGTATGCAATCATCCTCGAGAAGGATTTTTTTTCTTCTTTCTTCTTTTATTCTTTTTTTTTCTTTTTTTTCTTCTTCAATTTAATCCACTCACCTCATAGGCGCGGTCACCCAAGCTAATCTATGTATCCCACAG
>NC_091588.1:5888034-5895534 GCF_042767895.1 Penaeus vannamei
TACAGGAAATAGGATGATGGGTATTATTATTTGTGTGTGTGCGTGTTACATATTCTTGCAATACATTTTTTTCTGTAACCCCAAAAGCCACCAATATATTGCAAATGAAAAAAATCGTTGTCTTAAATATAGTTTTGTATTATTCTTGCAATACCCTTTTCTGTCCCTTACAAAAAGGATACTACAATTTTTCAAACAGAGAACCTTTAGTTCTTAAAATATAGATATTTATTTTCCATGCAACACATTTCCCTGTCCAAATGAAATTCAAAAACACATCTTTTCATCCCTAAAATATAAGTTTGTTCCAATATATTTCAGTCAAAAAAAAAAAAAAACTAAAGAGAGAGAGAGAGAGAGAAAATTATCTTTTCTAAACTGCAGGTTTGAGAGGAAGAGCCCCGACGCCACAGAAGACGGCGAATCGACCCTGCAACTGCTGGCCAAGACGTTCAGCCACATCCGCCATCCGTACCAGGTGTTCATCATCCCGATCACCATTTGGTCGGGTCTCGAACAGGGTTTCCTGAGCGCCGACTTCACTGCGGTGAGCCTGTGAAATTTTTCGAAGGGATTCTGCAGGGATTCACCATTTTGTGATGCGGTTGTGCAATTGCTGTGATCTTTGTTAAGGCCCTTTCACGCTATCACTTTTTCCGTCAATTTTTGCGTTTCCGTCGGAATTTGAAGGTCTCCGCGTGTCGTTTGCAAACGGAACGCCTCGCAGACGAAGACGGTTACGACCGTTTCCGTCTGACTAATTTCCGCTTTGATCATGTGTTATTAACAAATTAGATAGGATGAGTGAATGTAAACATAAGCTAATAGTTTAGAACATTCGTATATACAATATGCATCATCATATTTCTTTAAAATAACGTAATATGTATGAGAATGTTGGTGTGATTCCCGGGACCTCACTCCGGTAGCGCCATGTTTGTTTACATGGGTCAGTCGATTTTCATACGGAAAGTTCATTCGGAAACGCAAAAAATAGACGGAAAAGTGATAGTGTGATAAGGCCTTTATTGGAGTTTGATATATGTTTATCGGTGTGGAAATGGATGCATGTATGTTTCTCTAGCGTGTATGGACACTAATGCAAATACAGGAACAGTGATTTAGTTCTTAGCGATGTAGTGATATAGATACAACGATCTTTATTACTGCAGTACGATCTATATCAGGAGTTCCCATTCTGGAGGTCAAGGGATACTTTCTGAGGGGCCATGGAACAATATGTAAATTATAACCAAATTAAACTGTACTTTATCTCACGTACAGTACTTACATATCATTATCTCTCACATATCTATAAATTGGAATCTTTCCATAAAGTCTTCTCGTCATATAGCTATTGACACCTTTACAATATCCATAACTAGAAATAACTTTATCTGAAAAGATAACAGCCACTGAAGGGGGCCAGGAAGATCATTATATAGAGGTCGGGGGCCACAGAACAAAAAATGTAGGGAGCCACTGATATTTATGTATGGATTTGTCCATGGATGCGAGTACAGTTCCAAGAGGGTGCATACGAACACAAACGTTTGTATGGAGAACCAATGGAACTGAAACAATACCAAGGTCTTTACTGTCTGAAGACGACACTAGTCTGAATCGAAACGTCGTGGTTTGGTGTTTCATTCACTATTTTGACAATCTTTCATTCACTATTCTGACAATCTTTCATTCACTATTCTGACAATCTTTCATTCACTATTCTGACAATCTTTCATTCAGTTTGACTCTTCTTCTAGCCTGAGTTTTGTTCGGATTAGTGCAACGATTCACAAATAAGCTGCCTCTAGAGATTAACAGATTCGAGTTATTAATTTCCTAATATATCCGAGTCCTTGATTTCCCATGTGCATTTATTAGCGTGCACGGACACTAACTAATGTAAATACAAACAGTGATTTGATCCTAGGCGGTGTAGCCAAGGGGTACTTTCTGGGACCATGGAGCTATATGAAAATTATGACGTCGCATTAAACTGAATTCTATCTCACCTACAGTAATTATACACAATTATCTCTCACAAAGCAATAAATTGAAATGTGAATAGAAACGTAGTAGTGTTTCATTCGCTATTCTAACATTGTTTCAATCTGTTTGACTCTTCTAGCCTGAAACGCTTGTATGGAGAACCAATGGAACCAAAACATTAGCAAGGTCTTTACTGCCTGAAGAGGACACTAGTCTGAATCGAAACGTGGTGGTTTAGTGTTTTATTCGTTATTCTAACAATGTTTCATTCCGTTTGACTCTTCTTCTAGCCTGAAGTTTGTTCGGATACGTCCAACGTTTCCCAACCAAATTGCCACGAGAAATGAAAAAATTCTCTTTGACCCGCCCCCCTAACTGAAAGACTTACAAGAACGATTTCAAATACTTGAAATCATCCTTACCTAAAAGTATAATAACCATGAGGATATATCGACCAAGAAACAGCTTTTACCCAACAGCAGTAATGGCAAAATTTGTATATTTACCTACCATCAGTTTGCAAACTCGAGGTATACAGTCATGCATAATTTCTTCCCGTGTGCAGTTCTTCTTTTCCCTGACTACTATGATTGTTCTTCATCCTACGTGAATGACCTGTTTCATTTTATGCTCATATAACTCTACTTTTTTACTGTGTTTTTATTCTCTGTGCATATAAACTTTTTTTCTTTTCTTTTCTTTTTTTTCGTTTTACTGTGTTTCATTACATGCACATAATGACTTTACTTTATCCCTGATTTTTGTTCTTTTTCCCTTATTGTTACGACTAGTTTGCCATATTACAATGACTGTTTAATCCTATGTACATATGACTGTACTCATCCCCAGAATTTAAGTTTCCCTTACTATCACGACTACTTTTCACTCCTCGTGCATGATTCAGCTTCTGTAGACGGTTTCATTCTCTGTGCATATAACCACTATTTATTTATTCATTTATTCATTTATTCATGCGCATATGACTTCATTTAACCCCTGAATTTTATTATTTTCTCTTACTACAATAACTGTTTTATTCCCAGCGCATATGGCTCCACTTAACCCCTGAATTTTATAATTTTCCCTTACTCTAATAACTATTTTATTTCATGCAGATATGACTCCACTTAACCCCTAAATTTTATTATTTTCCCCTACTACAATAACTATTTTATTCCATGGGGATATGACTCCATTTAACCCCTGAAATTTATTATTTTCTCTTACTACTATATCTACTCTTTACCCTTTGTACACTACGACCACTTTGTTAGAATTATGCGAGGCTTGGCCCAATGCATATTCATATATACAGAAATAAGTTCAGATTCTGTCTGTCTGATAGATATACATTTTCTATCTATCCGGGAGATATGTATGTCTAGATTGATAGATATGTATTAATTTCTGTGTCTGTGCATGTAAATGTGATGACTATTCGCTGGGTCGGGCTTCGCAAAATTTTAACAAACTGATGACTCGATTCACCTCTACGTATCCTCTCACCTCCCTTTTATCTCCCTAGGCCTATGTATCCTCTCACCTCTCTTTTATCTCCCTTGGCCTATCAATCCTTTCACGTCCTTTATATCTCCCTAGGCTTATGCATCCTCTCACCTCCCTTGGCCTATGTATCCTCTCACCTCTTTAGGCTTGTGTCCATCTGTCTATCTCACCTCCCTAGGCCTATGTATCCTCTCACCTCCCTTATATTCCCTAGGCCTATGTATCCTCTCACCTCCCTTATATTCCTTAGGCCTATGTATCCTCTCACCTCTCTAGGCCTATCTATCCTCATATCTCCCTAGGACTATGTATCCTCTCACCTCCCTTATACCCCCCTAGGCCTAAATATCCTCTCACCTCCCTTATATCCCCCTAGGCCTATGTATCCTCTCACCTCCCTAGGCTTAAGTATCCTCTCACCTCCCTTATACCCCCCTAGGCCTATGTATCTTCTCACCTCCCTAGGCTACGCATCCTCTCACCTCCCGAGGCTTATGTATCATCTCACTATCCTCATATCTCCCTAGGCCTAAATATCCTCTCACCATCCTTATACCCCCCCTAGGCCTACGTATCCTGCGGCCTGGGCGTGCACATGGTCGGCTACGTCATGATCTGCTACGGCCTCTGCGACGCCGTGTGCTCCTACTCGTTCTCCCCCCTGGTCAAGGCGGTGGGGAGGGTCCCTGTGTTCACCCTGGGGGCCCTCATCAACCTCGGGGTCATCATCACCCTCAGGTTGTGGACCCCGACAGCCGATGACCTGCCCGTGTTCTTCGTCCTCGCCGGGTTGTGGGGCGTGGCCGACGGAGTGTGGCAGACGCAGATCAATTGTGGGTTTGGGTTATGTTTGTTGGTGTTTTTTGTTTGTTTGTGGTTTGTTTGTTGAGGGTTTTGGATGGTTTTTATTGTTTTTGTTGTTGATTGCTTGGACGATTGTTATTGTTGTTTGTTGTTGTTGTTGATTGCTTGGACGATTGTTATTGTTGTTTGTTGTTTTTTGTTGTTGATTGCTTCGACGATTTTTACTGTTGTCATTGTTGTTGTTGAGGTTTTGGACGATTTTTGTTGTTTTTGTTTTTGTTGATTGCTTAGACGATTTGTATTGTTTTTGTTGTTAAGGGTTTGGGCGATTTTTATTGTCGTTTTTGTTGTCGTTTGTTGATGATTGTTTGGGCGATTTTTATTGTTGTTATTTTTGTTCTTAAAGGCTTGGACGATTTATATTATTGTTTTTGTTGTAGTTGTTGAGGCTTTGGACCATGTTTATTGTTGTTGAGCGTTCAGACGACCTTTATTGTTGTTGTTATTGGTGTTTTGTTGCTGTTATTATTATCATTTATTTATTTATTTTATTTTTATTATTATTTTTTTTTTTTACTTTTTTGAGGCGAGAGAGAGGTATGTAATTGTTCACGCTTTGGGATAAAGTTCTTGACAGCTTAAGTATTTATTAAACTACAAATTATGTATAGAAATACACACACCTACACGCCTATACAATGGGTAACAGATATATTGAGAAATAGAAAGATAGACCGATAGACAAAAAGGTAAATAAAAATACAATACAAATTCAGCACTTGAGAAATATTGATTTCCCATATCTTTATACATAAAAGATAATAATAATGATAATAATAATAACAATAGTGACTAATAATATTATTAATAACAATAATAATGATAATAACAATCATATTAATCATGAATTATTAATCAAAATATATCCGTTTCCCCAAATAATGATAATGATATTGACAATAACAATAGTAATAATAATGATAATGATAATAATAATGACAATAATAGTAATGCTAATAATAATGATAATAATAGTAATGGTAATAATAATGATAATAATAGCAGTAATAATAATAATAATAATAATAATAATAATTTATAATTTATAATAATAAATAAACAAATGATTAAATAAATGAATAAAAATACATCCGTTTCCCCAGCTCTCTACGGCGTGATCTTCCCGGGCGAATCCGAAGCGGCCTTCAGCAACTACCGCCTCTGGGAATCGACGGGTTTCATCATTTCCTACGCCTGCAGCACCCTCATCTGCATCGAGCCCAAAGTCATAATCCTGCTGGTGTTCCTCGTGCTGGGGATCCTCGGCTACTACGTGGTGGAGGTCCTGGAGAAGCGAGGAGGACTTCGAAAAGATGGCGCAGGGAAAGTTGTTTACATCGATCGTCTTTTGTTCGGGAAGGACTGAGTTGCGGGGACGGATGGCGCTGGGGTGTGGGCTTTAATGGGTTATATATTGGTTTATCTATCTATCTATCTATCTATCTGTTTATCTGTCTGTTTGTTTATCTGTCTCTTTGTTTGTCTATCTGTTTCCTTAACTATCTGTTTATCTGTCTATCTATTTCTTTAACTATCTGTTTGTCTACCTGTTTAGTATCTGTCTGTATGTATATCTATCTACCTGTTTATCTGTCTCTGTATACCTGTCTGTCTTATCTATTTGTATATCTATTGACTACTTATCTGTTTATTTATAAATGTTCTATCTATCTATCGCCGTTTATCTATATATCTGTCTACCTACTTGTCTGTTAATCTGTCTATTTATATCAATAGCTAATTACATATCTACTTTCTGCATATCGGTCTATATTGTTTATTTATTTATCTATCGACCTGTTTATCCTTCTTTCTATTTACCTATGTCTCTGCTAGTCATGTGCTAGTACCTCCATCCTTCCATCCCCCCCCTCCCCCTCCCTTTTCCCCCCTTTCCCTCCATTTCTCCCCCCCCTCTCCTCCCTTAATCCCTCTCCCTCTATTCCTTCTCTTCCTCCTCCTTCCGCCTTTTCTTTCGCTTTCTCTCCTATCTTCAGAAATAATTCAGCATACAGTGCTCTTTCTACGGTGAAAGATGTGCGTAGATGACAATGGTTCCAGAATTTATAAGTATATTGACTTCTGCTTCAGTTATGCGTGTTCGTTTGTGGTTTTATGTGCGTGGCGTATGTGTGTGTGACTTACGTGGTAGTAGATAGGTGTTCCTTGTCTGTAGAAAAGAAATCAGATTGTTGGTTTTTGATCAAAGCCATTGTTTATATTTATTCTCACTTTTTCCCTTGCTAACAAAAATCGCCTGTTTGTCCTTGGCAATTTTCAAAAACTCCTGAGTGATTATGATCTATATACAGTTTTCTTCTTTGCTTTATTTATCTACATTCCCAATCTTTTCCATATGACTCGATTTTTTAATGTATTTAGTCAATTGTATTTTCACATGTGTCTCAGAGGATGTTTTGAGAAAAAAGTATGATGTTTCTTTTTTAAGATTTCCCTTGTTGGATAACTTTTTTTCCTACATGAAACTTATCTAATAAGAAATTACAACATTCTCTTACTATTTTCATATTTGATACTTTGTACCTCCGATAATTCGAGGATTGAAGGATTTTGTTCTTATTGTACAGTCTAGTAAATAGACATTTGAATATTGACGTTGAATTCAATAACCATTTTTTTTTTATCATAGGCAGGTGAGTTTAATTTTGAGTGTTAGGTGTGTCAAACAAGTTGAGATATGCAATGTTTGTTTTATTAAATAACAGGAGTGAGGAGTCATATTTCATATTAAACCAATATATTCATTATAAATTGTATTCAGAATGTTAAATGCTGATCTGTCCCTTTGCCCTATCTATTTCTTATTCATCTATCTCGACATTCTATCTCTCGGATAACTATTAACTATCTATGAGTCGACTTATCTTTATCTTTGTCAAGCACACAAAATCTCTCTCTCTCTCTCTCTCTCTCTCTCTCTCTCTCTCTCTCTCTCTCTCTCTCTCTCTCTCTCTCTCTCTCTCTCTCTCTCTCTCTCTCTCTCTCTCTCCCTCCCTCTCCCTCTCTTCCCTCTCTCCCTCCCTCCCCGTCCTCCCCCCCTCTTCCTCCCCGTCCTCCCCCCCTCTTCCTCCCGTCCTCCCTCCCTCCCTCCCCCTCTTCCTCCCGTCCTCCCTCCCC
>NC_091588.1:5903034-5913034 GCF_042767895.1 Penaeus vannamei
AAGGTTACAGACCTTGACTTTGCTGATGACGTTGCCATTCTATCTGTCTTTGGAAACACTAGTGGCAGCTCTCGGTGCATTTAGCAATGAAGCGAAGCCCCTGGGTCTAGAGGTCTCCTGGACCAAGACCAAGGTCCAGGAATTTGGGGACTTGTTAGGAGAACCTGTTCAGTCGGTACGTGCTTGCGGCGAGGACATTGAAGTCACAGAGTTTTACATACCTTGGTAGTGTAGTTCATAACTCTGGGCTGTCAGACCATGAAGTCAGCAGACGGATTGGCCTGGCAGCAGGGGTCATGAACTCTCTCAACAAGAGTATTTGGAGATGTCGGTACCTGTGCAGAAGGACCAAGCTACGGGTTTTCAAGGCCCTGCTAATGCCAGTTTTGCTATACGGTAGCGAAACCTGGACATTGTCCTGTGCCTTGGAGGCTGGTCTTGAAGCCTTTTGCAATAGGTCCTTGCGCCAGATCATGGGGTACTGTTGGCGGGACCATGTGTCCAACCAACGGTTGCACCGTGAGACTGGCACAAGCCCTGTTATCTGCACAATCCGTGATCGCCAACTCAGGCTATACGGCCACCTGGCTCGCTTTCCTCAGGATGATCCTGCCCATCAGGTCGTCTCTATTCGAGACAACCCTGGGTGGAGAGGCCTGTGGGACGACCAAAGAAGTCATGGCTTGGGCAGATCGACCAAACCTGCCGTGAAGAACTAGAGATGGGCCGAGTCCCTGCCTGGCGTCTAGCCATAAGGGATCCTCGTAGGTGGAAGCGAAGGGTGGATGCGGCTATGCGCCCCCGTCGGCGTCAGCTCCCATGATGATGATGTATGTATAGATGTGCATATATGTATATGCATGAATGTTTATATATATATGCCAGGCATTTTGTATGGACTGCCAAAGATTCACAAAGCAAAGATTCCTATGAGACCCATATTATCAGTTGTAGGAACTATGAATCATAAACTTTTGAACGTTGCAGCTAAAGATATCTTGTTCTTTTTGACTGAAAAACTGTACAGATCGAAGGGGTAGCTGCGGGTAGTCCACTTGGCCCTACACTTGCAAATATTTTCATATATTATTATTAAAAGAAAAAAAAATCCTTAAACCGTGTCAGTTTTTCACCATTTAGATACCTTGTTATTAAAGTCAATGAATCATATGGATATGTTATTGGATTATTTAAATGAAAAGCACCCCAATATAAGATTCACTTGAACCCAATATTTGACTCCCTTTTCTAGATATCAACATTTCCCGTAAAATAAATTGCCATATTTAGGTTCATGAAAGGAAATTACTTTAAATTGTCCACAATAATTACGGAAAGTACAGTAAATTTATAAATCGTTTACACAACTAATATAGCTATTGCTAATTTCCTTCTAAATTCAAAGATAAAATCCCTACACCTCTGTGCTCTTCCATTGTTTACAAGTTCTCGTGTGATAGTTGTAACGCTATGCATGTGGGGAAAACTTGTCAATTTATTTATGCGCATGGAAGAACATGAAGATTTCTCATATTGAATTACGTAATTAAAACTTTCAAACCGTACCATGTCCTCAGTCAGACATCACTGAAAGAAAATCATCCCTTTTCTTATGATAATTTTGAAATTCTTGACTGCTTTCTGTTTGATCTACATCCAAACATTTTGGAAAACCTTTGTATTCAGAAATTGGAACCAAAACTTAATGAATACCATTCCTCCATTGATATTGGAATTCTAAAATAGTTTCCCCATTTAAGTTTTCTTTCTTTTCAATTTACGTTTTTGTTTTAGTAACGCTCAGACGCTCTGCTTCCTCCATGAAGCCCAGAGGGACCCGACTGATAAATTTTCTCTGGATTTTTACTATTATTATTATTATCGTTTTTGTTATTTACTTACTATTATTATTTCTTAGAAATATTTTTGGTTAGTATACTGTGTTATTACATTTCAAAACATTCGTTAGCATCTCTAGACTCAACTTAAAATTAAATTATCTGTATATAATGTTATGCAAATCAAATATTCTGTTTTGACTCGCCAGCTTTTTTGCACTGATGACCCTTGGGTTTTGGTCTCGCATTAATATACCATATACTTTTTTTTTTTTTTTTTTTTTTTTTTGTCAAATGAGTTGCCACCAAAGGGTCCTTATATATATTTTTGTAATAAGCAAATGTCTGACATTCGCAAAATTTTAATATTTAAAGGAAAATTAAGCTTCAATTTTTGTTCATCTTTGAGTTATAATTTCATTATCTCCTTTAATCTTGTACTCTATATACAGTTGTGTTTTCATGCTGGTTCACATTTCACTTCATGTTCAATTGTAATTCTCTTGAAATTTGAAATCAGTCTTGGTTGATTTTATCTTGTGAGATAAGTTAGCAACAATTTATGAGTTGTATTTAATGTTTATATTGCATAACCCTTTGTTTACTGATTGTGTATCAATATTTTTTCTACACAAAGTTGTTTGTGATACAAACTGTCACTTACATAAATATATTTAAACTGAGGGATAACGTTTTAAATCCCTTTTATAGTTATTTTTTGTCTGCACTGAAACTGAATGTTGGACGTTTGTTCTGTTCTGAAGAAAGATGTTTTATTTTGTTAAAAAGTTAAACGTTATGTAATAAAGATTCACATGAAATGAAATGTTTGTTTTTTTACCTCCTTACACTGGTCTTGAGCTGTATATGCATATGTATATATGTACATATATATATATGTGTGTGTGTGTGTGTGTGTATATATATATATATATAATATATATATTAATATATATATATTATATATATACACACACATATATATGTTCATATATATGTGTGTATATATATATATGTATATATATGTATGTATGTATGTGTATATATATATGTATATATATGTATGAATATATATATAGATGTATGTATATATAGATGTATATATGTATGTATGTATGTATGTATATATATATGTATGTATATGTATATATATGTATATATATATGTATGTATATGTATATATATGTATATATATATGTATGTATATGTATATATATGTATATATATGTATGTGTGTATGTATATATGTATGTATATGTATATATATATATGTATGTGTGTATGTATATATATATATATATATATATATATATATATATATATATATAATGTATGTATGGAAAGATAGGATACATTAGGACAAAAAATATATTGCAAATATAAAACTTTACTAGAGAAAATTAACACCTTTACAGAATATACATTGAGTATTTAAGAACACGTCCAGATAATCAAGCAAACCACATTTTCAAAATTATCAGGGGTTATGTGTGCCTCCATCCCAGGATAAATTAGGACACCCCCTGAGGTAGATGTGGGATTTTTTTTACATTTGATATCTTGGAATTCAGAATTGATTACAAAGGAGAGTTCTGGCGCTTGGTTGTGCCACTAACTCGGTAATGCTGTGTTTGAGGCATCTGGAAAAATGTTCCATTGTCATTTTTCTTCGTAAATATAAACTTCAAAATCGTCCTTAAGATTTGTCCTTTATGATCTGACCAAAGTATTTCTTTATTCTTTGTAGCAAATTCTACCAGAACAAATTTGCTGTTTGGGTCTTTAAAGTCATTGAAACTCTTCCTTCTAATTCATTGTGACTTGAAATTCATTTGTGCAAATACTATAGCAAGGGGAATGACGCTACCTAGAGCACTGATGCCAATGTGTATATTGGAAGATATAGCTCTTGAAAAGCTGCAAGCTTCTGTTTCCTAATACTTAGCAAAGAGTGTAAATGAATCCATATGTCCAGTCGTCTCCTGCCATTTCTGTGTTATTCCAATATTGAGGATATATATTTTTTATTCTTTATAACCATCTCATAAGTCAGACGCCGAATAGGTTCCTTTGAGACCATGGTTCAATTCTGAACATATGTATTGAGTTGGGGATGTCTCCTCTTTGTCAGTAAAAACCTGTCGGCATTTATAGTTAGGCTGTAGTCGAGCAAATTCGGCTTCACTTGTGGACTTGGGTCTTCTGAACAGATCTGAGACGAAGGTGAATCTTTTGTAGAGATTGATTCACTATAACTCAAAATTGGTAGAGCAAAATTTACGAATGTTGTTTTTAACTTGCCTGTGCAAAGTATTCCGGGCAACATCTAATACTATATCCTTGACACACTAAAGTTATTGTTTCTTCCATACATTGTTTATCAATTGAACAAATATTTTTTTCACTTCCTAGTCCTTGTCACATTTGCAATTTTGGGGACAAATGTTTAATGTCACTTATATGTAACTGCCCCGACGATTGTAACAAAAATACCCAGCAAGTTCTAATTGTGGGGCACAGCGGAACACTACCCCACTGTGCCCCGTAGCGACCTGTCCCAGTGTGCCCCAAACACGGTTTCTATGGGCGTCTTCTGTACGTGCCATAAAAGTTAATCCAGTATTAAAGTTTAATCCAGATCTCTAGTGGGCATGCGCGTTGGCAGAGTCCACCTCTAGACCAGGCTTTAATAAGCTCATTTTTTAAATCCTGCACATGCGCAGAAGGGACAAGTTAATCCCACCAATCATGTACTATTATTGTTATTATTCACGTCATGAACTTCATGGGTGCCATCGCTTGAGTTGCCATTCCGAGTTATTTTCGGCAATAACATCGATCGTCTTAAAGTGTTCATACTTAGTATTTGTTATGAAAATGAAATTATATATATTTACACATGATCAAATATTCTGATAAAGGAAATAACTTACGGCAATGAATATAACAACTAATATAAATCCACGAGGAATCTTTGAAGTTCAGAGGCTGCGGGCATGGAACTCATATTTCCAGGTTAGTGAAACAAAAATTATATGGTCAAGGTCACACAAGTTGACGTTTTAAATCAAATATGTACCCGTGTTTTTAAGAAGAATTATGTGCTGAGTTTTCTCAACTACTTTACTACAAAATTAACGAGTATACTTACCTATGGACCTGAACAGCATCCTGAAGAAAACATGTTTCCCTCCAAAAAGATTCAACGCAGCAAAGAGCTGTCCGAGGAAACTGCGCGATGGGTATCAATTTGTGATTGTCATTTCTGTACTTGTGTCATTGAAATAAAGATTGGTGTTATAGTTGTTAGAGCAGTTTCCTTACCTATTTTACTACTATAACTATAAGATCGTTATCATGAAAGAAAATAGTTTCCCTTATAAGCAAGCCTACTTGTGCCTCGTTATTATCATATGAAAATCAAACTGCATCTTGAGTGACTGACTACAACTTTCTATAACAATCACCTTTTCTCCAATCTATTAAGATGAATACCTGTTGTAAGAAATATCTTTTAACATTGCAGTGTCTAAATGCAAATTGCAAGGTGTTTTTATCTAAGTAAATTTTATATCGGACTGCAAATCTTTAAGTAATATCTTTAAAACTGTCTTCTATATTATATGCGTAGGGACATGCAGGGTGAATGTTGAATAGATATCTTTTGGATGTTGCTTAATTACAGGTATGAGTGCATGACTTGCTCCAAACGCTACCCTACACAACATGCAACAGTTATGTGTGAAGAGAACATTGCACAGAAACGTTTCAAAATACCAATTTTTTTCAGCAATAAAAAGAGAACAAACCTCAACTCCCATCCTTTAGATTTGTAGAACCTATTCCCACACGCCCAGAAATACGAGACCAGGATCTTCACATCAACAGCAGAGGGCAGAACCATCACTATATCACAGACCAGAAACATGACAAAAATTTAAAGAGACAGTCCATTAACTTAAGTTTCCAAACAAATCATAGTTGAAACAGATAATCTTGAGGAAATGTGTACAGAAAATAGAGGTACGAACTTTCTTACTTTGACATGATGCTAGTTTGAGTTTTCAATTTTGGGAACATTGGGAGACATAATAAAATGATTAATAATATGAATAACTTTTTAATGCCTTCTCTTCAATCATATAGGTAAGTCTGGGATGAAGGGAAGCATCTGAGAAGTTTATATTTTTGTTTACAGAACACTTTAAACAATTAGGAGGCAAAACAGTGCAGAGATACAAAAGGCATACGATAATTATTATGAAAATTTTAGTAAGAGTCAGTTTTATGAAATACACATTAAATATAATAGATATTTTGAAACCTAAGAGATGTCTAAAATAGTTTCTTGAATATGATCACCAAAAACATGACATTACAAAAAGAAAGAAAAAAAACATGAAATCTCCCAAAAGAGCGAATTTCACTTCTCTCCGCCATGTTTACATGACGGTGGTGATAGAATAGTGAGTAGGACAGCTTTTACTGAACATTAGTGTCGCGTCGTCTGGCAGCGGAGATTGTCGTCTTCGGTACGGACACGGCGGATTAGGATTAAACTAAATACGGTATTAAGAGTTAAGGACGCTACAGCAGATGCCCTATGCCATACTACCGTCATCACGAACTGAGCACTAAAATAACTCCCAACATTATTTTTATTGAGTGGAGCTCTACATCAGGCGGGTCCTACCAATTACCGCCCTCTTCCTAAAGCACCCTCGAAATGTCGAAATCAGCAACATTAAAAATCCTTTTTACAACAGCAAATAATGATCTTGACAACATTTTGTTCATGTAAACCGCACCCACCTTAGAAACAATTGCCGTGTCTGGAGAGCAGTAACCAGAATTACTGTCTTCCACCCTCAAAATGTTTTGTTGCTGTCTTACAAAAAAAAATAATAATAATAATAAAATAAATAAATAAAGCACAACGGTAAAACCCCGTCATAAGGACGATGATGATGACAATATTTTTGTCTCAAACGTGCACACTGCAGAAACATCTGCAGATCGGACACCAGAATTATTGTCATCCACCCCAAAGCACCCTCAAACTTTAATTTGGCATTTTCCTACAACAAAAAAAAATAAATAAATAAAATAAAATCGACTTAAAAACACACATTACTTTTTTTTTTTTTTTTTGTCTAATTCGCGCACACACCACAAACACCGTCTGTTGTGTCAAACATGTATATCAAACAGCTATATTTCTGAATAAGACATAACATATAATACCAATACAAACTCACTAGATTCTACTTTGATTAAAACTATACAAATTACTGATCCTACGCCTTTCAACGCAGATAGCCATTTAAGTTCCGATTTGTTTACATATTTAGTTCCCTCTCTATATAAGGAACAAACACTTGCAGAGTAATTGCAAATGTTACACCGGGGCAGCTGTTCAATGTACCCCACTTTTCCCTATATATAAACATATATATACTTAAACACTTATTATGTATGCATTTACGTGTGTGCATGTTAAATAATATTAACAAAAATAATGACACATATGAAATTATGATAGTAATTATAATATTGATCATAATATTGAAAAAAATAGTAATGATAATAGCAACAAAATAATATGGGCAATAATAATAGTAATTATGATAAATAGTAATGATAATAAATAATAATGATAACGATGAAATGATAAATCCAACATCAAAATCAATCATGTTGATATCGCCATAATCGAGAATGATGAAAAAAAAAAAAAAATGAGGTTAAGCGTCGAAGAAAAGTTTGAAAATTATCTTATTTCTCGCTTGGCTTTTAACAACGAGAGGAAGAAGGTCGCAGGTATTCCAAAACTTATCTTTGTTATTGATGTTTGTTTTCAAGCTTATCATCATTATCATCGTTTTCGCTCTCTTTCTTTCTCCTCTCCCTCTCCCTCTCCTTTTCTACATTACTTTTCTGACCCTTTCCCCACTCTCTCTCTCTCTCTCTCTCTCTCTCTCTCTCTCTCTCTCTCTCTCTCTCTCTCTCTCTCTCTCTCTCTCTCTCTCTCTCTCTCTCCTCTCTCCCTCTCTCCCTCTCTCCCTCTCTACAACAAACACTTTACGGTCTTTTTTTGTCTACCCCCCAACCCACCCCACCCCCAACCCACCCCCAACCCACCCCTACCCCACCCCCACCCCCGCACGAGTGACACATCTACCAAGAATTACAAAGACGATCACTGCGCAGTTCAGGTAAAGTTACAGCGGTTTCACGGCTTAGATCAGTCACTGGAAAAAAATGTTCGTGAAAGATACTGTGTTCTTGGAAACAGAATACGTCGTTACCAATAATAGAAGATACGTTATATTGATGGAAGTTTAGGTTAAGAGTATATTTTGTTGTAAGTATCGTTTAGAAAGACATGTAGTTATATATATATATATATATATATATATATATATATATATATATATATATATATATATATATATATATATATATATATATATATATATATGTGTGTGTGTGTGTGTGTGTGTGTGTGTGTGTATGTATGTATGTATGTATGTATAAGTAGTACATCATGTGGTTATAATGTATAATTTTTAAAATTATGGGTGCATTTTGAAAATATATCTCATGTTCTTGCTCTTGTAAGTGTAGTTTAAAAAAAACGTTACGTTGTTATAGGTGCATTTTGAAAATACATCATATTGTTATATGAGCATAGTCTAAAAATACACTACATGGTTTTAAGTATAGTTTGGAAATACAGTACGTTCTTAAAAGTGTAGTTTAAAGATACGTCGTATAGTGTTAAGTATAGTCTAAAAATAGATTCAAGTTTAGAAACAGTATGTATAAGTTTAGTCTAAAATAATTTTAACTATGCTATGGCTAAGAAGATTCTTGATTTGGAATACTTAAAAGGTCAGTGATTTATGTAATCTAAAATAAGGGACTTTTGATTAATAAAAGAGTACTTCAGTATTTGCAGTCTTATGTTATATTATTATGCACATAATAAGAATAACCGTTGTAAAAAATGAAATAAAGTATTTTGAATCTGAATTATTCTTGTGTACGTGTAATTTTGCTTGCATTGGGTTAACCGTTAAAACTGTTATACCTTCCAATGATTTCAAACATTTCGAATATCGCTTTAAAACGATATACATCAGTTACCCTTGTAAACAAAAATACTGTATTCGCGTGGGTAAATGAATACAATTTACTGTAACTGTCAACTACAGCCTCCATTACAGCTATACGAGGCCGGCTGTTTTTCGTAACATAATGGACTTTGTTTTTATTTTTTTCATAATTTTCCTTTTCTACGTTCACATACTTCTGTGACAAAGGAAATGCTTTGAGTTTTTTCTTTTCTTTTCCTCTTTTTTTTGTCAATTTTCGCCGAACAAAGAACGTCCATTTTTCTTAAACAATTCTGGTTTGGAAAATATCATCTACTTCGTAATAGATAATTTATTTAACTGATGGACATAGCGTGCGTGCAGATAGATAGTTATATAGATCGATTAATATATATGTATATAGATCGATTAATAGATAGATATTCAGATGAATTGATGGATAAACAGATATATAAACAAATCAACAAACATATAGACGTATAGACATAAATAGAGATACACAGACAAATTAGATGGAAAAATAGATACAAAGAAACACACACACATCAGCCATTCTTTCGCAATTTTACGACAGAAACAGAAACATTTCGAACATCGCTCCTACCTCTTCTTTTTTCCTTTCTTTCTTGTCTTGTCTTTATAGAACACAAGGGAAGCCAAGGAAAAGGTAAACAAAGCATGAGTCAACATATCAGCACTTGTTTAATACCCGGATATGACGTCACAGCTTCAAAAAAAAGGTCATGCAGTTTTGTCATGATTTTTCATATTACGTCATAATCTTGTGTATAATTTACTTATGTAAGTGCATTGTTGTCATCAGTGAATTTACTATTAGTGCTACTGCTGCAACAACTACATAGTCGTTACAATTATTATCATTGTCATTAATATTGTCATTTTTACTATAATCATTATCATCATTATTATCACAATCATCATCATCATCATTAGCATTATTATTATCATTATTATAACTAATACTATGATAATATTCATTGTTATTATTATTATTTTATCATTATATTATTACTGTTATTGTTT
>NC_091588.1:5920534-5930534 GCF_042767895.1 Penaeus vannamei
TGATGCACTAAACAACATGACTTAAGCACTGATAAGACATAATTCCTCATACAACACAGGTGGTTTCAGAATCGTCTTCTCAGGTGTGTATGTGTGTGTGTGTGTGTGAGTGTGTGAGGGGGGGAGGGACCTATGTACCTATATAACTGTCTAAATATCTATCTAAATATCCATCCATCCATCCATCTATCTATCCATCCATCCACCCATCCATCTATCCATCCATCCATCCATCCATCCATCCATCCATCAACCCATCAACCCACCCATCCATCCATCATCCACCCACCCACCCATCTATCCATCCATCCATCCACCCATCCATCTACACATCCACTCACCCACCCATCCATCCATCACCAACCCACCCATTCATCCACCCATCCATCCATCTACCCACCCAGTACCCACCCACCCTCCCATCTATCCACTCACCCACCCACCCACTACACATCCACCCATCCATCCATCCATCCATCCATCCACCCATCCACCCATCCATTACCAACCCACCCATCCATCATCCACCCATCCATCCATCTATCCACCCACCCATCCATCCATCTATCCATCCATCCACCCACCCCTCCATCACCAACCCACCCATCATCCACCCATCTATCCACCTATCCATCCATCCACCCATCATCCTCAGAGACATCATCATCATTCATCCAGTTCTCCAAAGCCAAGGACCCTCAACACAGTCCTTCGCCACAGCACACACACACACACACACCTGTTACACTCCTTTGGCTCCATCCCGAAAGAACATGCGATGGTGTTGCCTCTTTGCAGGGTCAATTCTCTGCAATGTTGCCACGCCGCTTCGCTTTGTCCTTATTCCTCTGTTTATTGCTGGTTTTTTTTGTTTGTTTTTTTGTTTGTTTAGATTTAATGCCAACGCACCTGGGTTGGTTTAAAACGCATTACATTCTCTTCGGAATGAATATTAACGTCTTTGGGCTTCGTGGGGCGAAAGAGGAAGAGGGATAGACAGAGAGGACACGCTGCCAAAGAGGATTTGAGAGGAAGGAGGGAGGAGGGCGGGGGCGGGAGGAAGAAGGAGGATGACTATCTTGGGTTTTGTATCCAAGGACTGGCCGGGGGACCTGACTCACGGCCGGATGCAGACCCAGGCAGGTCTGTGCATGAAGGGACCTGAAATTCGGGAAGCGCTAACGGTGTTGCCCTTGTGTTGCACTCCGTTCTCGCAGGTGTGTGTGTGTGTGCGTGCGTGTGTGTGTGTGTGTGTGTGTGTGTGTGTGTGTGTGTGTGTGTGTGTGTGTGTGTGTGTGTGTGTGCGTGTGTGCGTGTGTGTGTGTGTGTGTGTGTGTGTGTGTGTGTGTGTGTGTGTGTGTGTGTGTGTGTGTGTGCGTGTGTGTGTGTGTGTTTACCGATGTATGTATAATGTATTTTTATAGATTTACCTGTGCATTTAAACATGCGTTTATATATTGGGCACATGGACGTACAATGTGTGTGTGTGTGTGTGTGTGTTTGTGTGTGTGTGTGTGTGTGTGTGTTTGTGTGTGTGTGTGTGTGTGTGTGTTTGCGTGTGTGAGTGCACATACACAAACATGTATATACATATTTTTTTTCATATGCATACATACATGTATATATATATACCTAAATGGTCATATATTTTTTTTGTGTATAGAGGGATCAGTGGGTAGAAACACAGTTGCTTTGGGTAAGGTAGTGTGCCTGTGGTCGGTGCTGAACTTACCAAGGACAGCTGGAATCTGGTTTGTCCTTCAACTGCCTGTGCAACCCGACATACCACGTAATAACACGTAACTTCAACAATAACTATATTTAATAACTTTGATGATGTCCTCGATCCGATTCCAATCTGATACGTATGTTTTTTTTTCTGAAGTTTTCGTTTTTCGTTTTTTTTTTCTTCTTTGCGTCTCCTTAATTTGTCTAAATAAATTAGTACTGATGAGGTTGATTTTAGCAACGTGATAATCCGTGACTGTTTGAAGGATGTCAACAAAGGAGATGGAACTTTCCTTTGGATCGAATTTCTAAATTGTCGTACACAGCCAACACGCTCAGCTGTTAACGAAAGTTGCCATTATTCATTTATTGTTCATTTGCGACTCCGAATGACGCGAAGGACTCATAGAATGTTTTGTTAATTGATATTCGCGGAGAGTTCCCTTCTGAAACTTTCACATTGAATTCGAATTCAGCCTTTCAGCGAAGACCGCCGTGGAGTCACCCTCAATTCTCCTTTAGAATTACAAACTATAATTGTTTCGTGCTTCTAAGTTCGTACCTTCTCGTAAGGGCGAGAATACTCTAGAAGTTTTTTTTTTATCTTTATTGCATTGCCAGTCGCCTTATTGTTGCATGACCTTTATTTTCTTGCACGCGGGTGGAATATCCAGCTCTCTCTACCTCGCTCTGCCTGTTTGTCTGTCTGTCAGTTTGTGTCCCTCTCTCTCTGTCTCTGTCTCTGTCTGTCTGTCTGTCTGTCTCTCTATCTATCTCTTTCTCTCCCTCTGTCTTTCGCTTCTGCTCTCTCTCTCTCTCTCTCTCTCTCTCTCTCTCTCTCTCTCTCTCTCTCTCTCTCTCTCTCTCTCTCTCTCTATCTATCTATCTATCTATCTATCTATCTATCTATCTATCTCTTTCTCTCCCTCTGTCTTTCGCTTCTGCTCTCTCTCTCTCTCTCTCTCTCTCTCTCTCTCTCTCTCTCTCTCTCTCTCTCTCTCTCTCTATCTATCTTTCTTTCTCGCTCTCTCTCTCTCTATCTTTCTCTCTTGCTCTCTCTCTCTCTCCGTCTATCTATCTCTCTCTCTCTCTCTCTATCTATCTCCTTCTCTTCTGCTCTTTCGCTTCTGCTCTCTCTCTCTCTCTCTCTCTCTATCTATCTATCTATCTATCTATCTCTTTCTCTCCCTCTGTCTTTCGCTTCTGCTCTCTCTCTCTCTCTCTCTCTCTCTCTCTCTCTCTCTCTCTCTCTCTCTATATATATATATATATATATATATATATATATATATCGCTTTTGCTCTCGCTCTTCTGCTCTCATTCTCTCTCTCTCTGCTGTTCTCCCTCTCTCTCTCTCTTATTTGGTCTCTCTCTCGTTTCTGCTCTCTCCCTCTCTCGCCCCCCTCTCTCTCTCTCTCTCTCTCTCTCTCTCTCTCTCTCTCTCTCTCTCTCTCTCTCTCTCTCTCTCTCTCTCTCTCTCTCGCTCGCTCGCTTTTATTTCAAGGTTCCTCCTTTCCCCCTCATCCTGTCTTATCTCCATGGTTATCGTTACTTTTTTATCTTATCTGTTTGCATTATTTCCTCTTTCACTTCCTTTCGCTGTTGCTCTTCCGATCCGCCACCCTCCTTTTCCATTCTTTCTCTCACTTTCTTTCTCACTATCATGCTCACCATTTACAGTGTTTCTCTATGTTTACTTTTTAAAAAATCCACCTATCTTTTATCTCACTTCCCTCTTCTACACGCACAGCCTCTCGAGTATCGATCCATATAAATCCCCAGATTCGGTTCAAAGTCCTTTTTGACCCCCAATGCCCTTTTGATAAATGCCCTTGTACTTTCTCCTTAATATTTAATTAACATGACGTTTAACCTTGGCCAGGTAATAAAAACAGTGTTATTTTTCTGACATTCCCCAGCCTACTTGAATAACGAGGTATACATAGAAATTGAATTCATGTGTTATTATCGACTTATATATATATGTATACGTGCATAACCCTTACGCGTGTGATTAATGGAGAAGAAGAGCATGAAATTAAGGCTGTGTGCGACAGGTTGGCCAGTGCTCAGGTATTTTTGGATGGAAGACATCATGTGGGGACCTTGTATTTTAAACCACTCGCTTGGTTCTTTGTTTACCATGGATACGATGGTGCCACATATACTGGCTCAAATCTACAACGAAAATGTGTTTTATTATCTGTTCACTACTTTAATAGCATTGGAATCGCAGTCCATATGATGTGAATCATCTCGTTGTATTAATGGAATTAATTTATTAAGTAAATATCAGGACGTTTGGCAACGCTGCGTCTCTAATGTTTTGATCGGTGACGCGCGCACGCGGAACACAGCTGATGGGGTTATCCAATACTATTTATTTATATTTTACATTACCGTTGCTTCTATCATTGAATACGTGTGTTTTATTTAGTATGTTGCAAATTAATACAAAAAGGTGTGATTTTATATATGCTTCAATAACTATCTATCTAAAATAATATAGACGTTGTTTCTGAAATGGCATCACAGTGTTTGGTCACGTGATCAGAGGCAAGCGATCAGCTGGGAACTGTCAACGGTTATGGTGTTGCCATTTTCGCCTTTGTTTTTCGTGTTTTCATTTTGTGTCAGAAATAGCTAGTCGCTTTTATTGGCTATCGCATTGCTAGGATAAAACCTTGAATCAAATTTTGAAAAGTTCTTATTATTTCGATATAATTTAGATAGTAAAAACTCCTTTTCTATAAGCCAACTCTAAAAATTTGGGTCGTTAAAATAATAACCCTAAAAGTGAAAGTAACAGAAACTGAACGAAAAGTGGCGGTGTCCATGTTGTGACTCACGGCAACTACGTCAGCTGAGCGAACGCCTTACAGTGGTTGGGACTCCGGAGTGCGGTGGCCTGCCAGTATTGATCTGTCTTCGGTACAGAGAGATACTCTACAGGATCTCAATTATTACCATCAGAACATGTAAGTTTGTGATTATTTGTATCCGTTTGGAAATCAACTTTGCAGTGCGTAGTTCCGTTGGCGGTTAAAGGGAGTCAATAGTTTCTCCTGTTTATGAGTGCGTCGCGTTTTGGAGACGCTCGTCTGTAAAATACACCAAGTCGCTCTTAATTAGTAATCGAGCGTCTCAAGCAACAGAATTGGTGACGTTTTTACTTTAAATGATTGATCAAGTGCGTCATCCAAAGTTACTGAGAGTATCTCAGGTGAGAGCGAGACCCCGAGTCTCAAGGTAATGAGTTGCAAATACATCCTTACGTACATACGTAAAAAAACGAAGTCAGCAAGGCATACCAGTTATCTTTCACAAACCCCTTGGTGTAAAAAAAAAAAGTAGAAAATCAGACGTTTCGACGCAGTTCCCCCGGTGTGTTCCAAGGCCCACAAAGAACGCTGTGGATCTCTTCTTTCCCTCCCCCTACTCTGGGCGTTAGCTATGTTGCGCCTATGGCAGAGAGGGGACCTACTTTCCGCTCTGCTCCCCCGCCTCCTCCCTCCTCTCTGCAGGCCCGTCGCTTTTATTGACGCCCACACAACTCCTGCCTGCTTCTGCTGTGTTACTCGGGGCACCGTGGGCGCTGAAGGAGGTACATTTCCTTCTCCGTTGCTCCCGAACTGAGCGGAAGAGGCGCGCAAGAACGTCGTAAGAAATTTTGGTTAATGAAAATCCTCGAGGAAATTGCTTCACTTTACGCCATATATAATTACACATACACACAGGCAGGTACACATACATACGTATATATTTTTTACGTTGAAAGGTGGCCTGCGGTGACGTCAGCGTAGATCCCTCGCTCCTTCGTGACTCAATTCAGAAATATTTCATGAGTTGTTCCAAGATATTGTTTGGTGCACGCATAGTTGGAGAAGAATTGTGGAAATTTCCTTATATACTTTCTCATGACACGCACACACACACACACACACACACACACACACACACACACACACACACACACACACACACACACACATATATATATATATATATATATATATATATATATATATATATATATATATATATATGTGTGTGTGTATGCGCACACACATACACACACACACACGCACACGCACACGCACGCACACGCACGCACACACACGCACACACACACACACACACACACACACACACACACACACACACACACACACACACACACACACACACACACACACACACAGTGTATGCACATAGTTCTATCCCCACATAAATATTCCGAACACTAAAAAAGAATCTACTGCAGTGTCTCTTTCAGGCCTCAGGTACAATATACTGGGGAATAGTATCAGAGGCAATAAAATCTCTCATGGACTGTCGCCTATTTCGAAATCATTGTCTTGTCAGGGAAGGCAGAGAGCGGCGTGCAGTTGCCATAGCAACCGATGTGGATGGTTTTTTTCGATGTAGGATTTCGGGTTAGGCTTACGTAATGTATTTCGGATACGCCTACTGATATGGATTATAGGTGTTGGTGTCTCATTGAAGCCTTTTGCAATAGGTCCATGCGCCAGATCATGGGGTACTGTTGGCGGGACCATGTGTCCAACCAACGGTTGCACCGTGAGACTGGCACAAGCCCTGTTATCTGCACAATCCGTGATCGCCAACTCAGGCTATACGGCCACCTGGCTCGCTTTCCTCAGGATGATCCTGCCCATCAGGTCGTCTCTATTCGAGACAACCCTGGGTGGAGGAGGCCTGTGGGACGACCGAGGAAGTCATGGCTTGGGCAGATCGACCAAACCTGCCGTGAAGAACTAGAGATGGGCCGAGTCCCTGCCTGGCGTCTAGCCATGAGGGATCCTCGTAGGTGGAAGCGAAGGGTGGATGCGGCTATGCGCCCCCGTCGGCGTCAGCCCCCATGATGATGATGATGATGTGTCTCATGGGCGGTATTTGGCATCTGTACAGTGTATGTGAGAACGGTTTAAGGGGAGGGGAGGGATAGTTAGGGGTAGCGACGAATTCAAATGCAGGGAAGTAACCGAAATAGAGAAGGGTTTCACATGCCGCAATTTTTTGTCGTATTTTTTCTCCGCGGTAAAATCCTTGTCGATGGTCTTTCATTATATATATTTTTATTACCACCTGAAAATAGATTTAGGCCCACGGACGCCATGTCAAGTTCACCAGCGAGCGAAGGGGTGGGTGGGTATATATGGACACAGATATAAACCGTGTAGAAGAAAACTTGGCAACCGCGGTGGAAAAAGGATTTCGTCACTGACTTCGTTTATCTCGACTTTTCTTCCTATTTTTAGACCTCTGCATCGCGTAGGCGTTATTAAATGTTGCAGGGGGATTCGCAGAAGAAAGAAAAAAGGATTAGATATTGATTTATTGTCCCGACTGGTTTATTACAGAGAAATTGTAAGGGCATTCTCACGCGAAAGGAATTCTCGAGAGAGTTGAGAGTTAGTGTGGGCGGTTTATGCTGTGGATTAACGCCTGAGAAAATGCTGTCCTGTTGCACCGTTTTCAGACAATCATTCTCTTGACTTTTCTTAAAATAGTAAAAACGGTTATTAACCTATCGATAAATTGAGCCCTGGGAAGTAGGAGGGTAGTTAAAAAATACGTTTTTTTTTCTCTTTATCTATCTATATGTCGCCCGCTCCTCTGCTTGTCACATATCCTCTCTCTCTCTCTCTCTCTCTCTCTCTCTCTCTCTCTCTCTCTCTCTCTCTCTCTCTCTCTCTCTCTCTCTCTCTCTCTCTCTCTCTCTCTCTCTCTCTCTCTCTCTCTCTCTCTCTCTCTCTCTCTCTCTCTCTCTCTCTCTCTCTCTCTCTCTCTCTCTCTCTCTCTCTCTCTCCTCTCTCTTCTCCCTCTCTCTCTCTCTCTCTCTCCCTCCCCCTCTCTCTCTCTCTCTCTCTCTCTCTCTTTCTTTCTCTCTCTCTCTCTCTCTCTCTCTCTCTCTTCTCTCTCTCTCTCTCTCTCTCTCTCTCTCTCTCTCTCTCTCTCTCTCTCTCTCTGTCTTTCTATCTATGTCTCGCTCGATCGCTTGCTCTCTCTCTCTCTCTTTCTTTCTCTCTTTCTCTCTTTCTGTCTCTCTCTCTCTCTCTCTCTCTTTCTCTCTTTCTCTCTCTCGCTCGCTCGATCGCTTGTTCTCTCTCTCTCTCTCTCTCTCTCTCTCTCCTCCCCCCCTCTCTCTCCCTTTCCCCCCCCCTCTCTCTCTCTCCTCCCCATCTCTCTCTCCCTCCCCCCATCTCTCTCTCCCTCCCCCCATCTCTCTCCCCCCCCCTCTCTCTCTCTCTCTCTCTCTCTCTCTCTCTCTCTCTCTCTCTCTCTCTCTCTCTCTCTCTCTCTCTCTCTTCTCTCTCTCTCTCTCTTACCCTCCCTCTCTCTCTCTCTCTTACTCCCTCCCTCTCTCTCTCTCTCTTACTCCCTCCCTCCCTCTCCCCTTCTTCCCTCCCTGAAATAAATGGCCTCCGAGTCTAATGTAAAGAGGTCAGGGTAGCTTGGGAACCGTACTTCGCAGACCCATTATTGATCAAGCGAGGGAAAAAGTAATCAATGTGGTCGATGGGACACTTTGGACTATCGATCGGTCGTTGTACCAAGGGAGATCCCAGTCACGATAGATGGGTCTTCTACGCCTACGCTTTTTGGACCATAACAGGCTATAACGGTTTTGTTTTTACTTTTTTTCTGTTCTATTCTTTTCTGTGGAGCTTGGTGTTGGATTCTTTCTTTCATTTTCTGCTTTATTTTTTAGGTTCTTTTTTTTTTTTTTTTTAGTTTTTTTCGTGTTTCTTGTCTTTTTCTTTCTTTCTCTGTTCTCTCACATCTTTTTTCTTTCTTTCTTTCTTTTCTTCTCTTCTCTTCTTTTCTTTTTTCTCTCTCCTCTCCCCTCTCCTCTCCCTCCTCTGTTCCTCCCTCTCCCTTCCTTTCCCTTTCCCACTCCCTACATCCTCCCTTTCCCTCTCCTTCTCTCTCACTTTCCTCTCCTCTCCCCTCTCATTCTCCATTTAGCCAAGAATAAGTTTTGTCTACATGTTGAGACAGCTGGGGTGACCTTGACAGTGGCAGGTGCTGGCAAAGGCACCTTATCAACAGTGTTGTCATTAAGGGAAACGAAAGTCACATCTGGTGTTGGCAGAAATCGCGGGCAGAGGAGGGGGAGGAGGAGGAGGAGAGGGGGGGGTAGGTCGGATAGTACCTGTGGCGGGAAATTCAAATTGGCAGCCTAACCTAACAATTTTGCCGTGCGGTTGGTGTTCAGTTTATATTGGTCTAAATGGTATGTGATTTTTTTTTGGTGGGGAGGGGGCGTTTTCCTCTCTTCATTTTTTTATACCCTTATATATTTCTCTCTCTCTCTCTCTCTCTCTCTCCCTCTCTCTATCTATCTATCTTTATCTCTCTCTATCTATCTATCTTTATCTCTCTCTAGGCTATCTATCTTTATCTCTCTCTATCTATCTATCTTTATCTCTCTCCCCCCCACTCTCTCTCTTCCTCCCTTTCCGCCTCTCTCCCTCCCTCCCTCCTTGTAATGATATATGTTGACGTTAAGTTCGCAAAAGATGCAGTTCTTGCTAAACTAACCTTCGCTTTCTCTTTCTCTTCTCTTATTCAGTCTTTATCTTTCTTTTTTTTTAAATCTCATCCTCTCAATCCCATCTTGTCACTTCATACCGCTCCCTCTCCCTCTTTTCTTTCCTCATGTCTTCCACACCTCCCTCCCTCCCTCCCTCCCTCCCTCCCTCCCTCCTTTCATTAATTCCCCCTCCCCCCTTTCAGTGGTTCTCTCCCTCCCTCCATTCCTCTTTCCACTCCCTCTCTTTCTCTCCTTCCACTCCCACTCCCTCCCATTTCCCATCTTTCCACTCCCTCACACTCCCTATATACATTCCTTCTCCTTCCCTCCTCCCATTCCCTCTTCCTCCTTCCTTGCATCCACTCCCTCTATATAGGCCTCCCTCCTTCCTTGCATCCACTCCCTCTATATAGTTCTCCCTCTCACTCCCTCTATACATTCGCTCCCTCTCTCCTTCCTTGCATCCACTCCCTCTACATTGTTCTCTTTCTTGCCATCTCCCTTCCCCTCTCCCTCCCTCCCTCCACTCCCCCCCTCCCTCCTTGCATCCACTCTCTCTCCCTCCCTCCCTCCTTGCATCAACTCCCTCTTCCTCCCTCATCTCCCAAGTGTATTTGTGTATAAGGTGTCGAGTGGAAGACTGTTTGGAGCCTCCCGTAAGTACTCCGTGTAGGATATCACGAATTGCAAACTCGCTTTTATAACCCTTTC
>NC_091588.1:5938034-5963034 GCF_042767895.1 Penaeus vannamei
CAAGAAAAAATAATAAAAAATAAAAAAATCTAATCCTTTAATACAGGTGGATGGATTTATTCACTGTTAGGATCACTGTATTGTCTTCTCACTGTCTTTTCCCCCTGAGAATGTACCAATAGAACTGATCACCATACTGTATGTCACAATATTTTTTTTGTCAACCCAACACAATTTCCTGATGCTCTGCAATATATGTATTTTTTTCTCTTTTCTTATTTCCTTTTACAAGATACAAAGTGAGAAGCTTAGACTTAAGGAAAAATATCTAAAAATGATAAAATGAAGAAAATGTATATAAAAAATATGTCTTTCATTATCGTGTGAATGTAGAGCACTTGCAACAGTGAGTGTGAATGTTCTTAAGTATATCGGAAAGGACAAGAAAGATCATTTGAGCTTTGTGTGTAAATCTGATTTTCATTTTCTTATTCAGTTTTTCTCTCTCTCCCTCTATCTTTTTCTTTTTTCTTTTCCATGTCTTTTATTTTCTCTTGGGCTGTATGTTAAAGGCCAGCAAAGTTGCAGTGGGTACCATAGCTGTGCTCATGCTTTTATTATGTCCTAAGAACTACTCTCACTGCCACTACAGGATTTGTAAGGGTTATGCCCCACAAAAGATAGGATTACATGATTAGTTGTTAAGAATGGCATTACTTTGTGGTGTAATTTACGTATTGCAATATTTAATGTATATAAAATGAGCCAGCTGGTTTATGATATATAAGAAGAAATAAAAAGATCTCATGTGAATGTTTCAAAGTATTGAACACTAGTCCATAGGTGCTTTTACGCATGTGAAGATGTTCGGTAGTTAATGCTTGACAGAGGATTGTGTACCATAATAACCACACTTTCCTTTATATTTTGTGGAGTTACATGAACCTGTTATAATGGTATATATATTACTTTTTTGTAATTAAATACCTGTACTGAACCTTTGGGAAGTAAGTACAAAGTAAACTTGTTTAAATTTTACAGTCAGTGTTGTTATATCTCGTACTACAAGAGTGTAACTACCTGCACTGGTGGGATGACACACACAGCTCAGGGAAACTGTAGTGTAATCTTTTGTCATGTTGCAAGCCCTGCCCCCACCCTGTGTTGAGTTTGGTGCCTCCATATTTCTGCTGTTCCTGCATCAGTTTAAAAATCCAGGATGACCCAAGTCCAGCTGCCAGTTGACCCTCTACACCTCAAGGCATCTGCTTCTCAAGTCGAACAAGAGGCAAGATTTGCAAATGGCTTTTCCCCCCTAATTGACGGACATTAATTTTCTTAGGGCTTATTCGTGGTCTTGCAGATCACCTAGCCCACTAGACCGCTTGGCTCACTAAAAAAAAAAAAAGGTAATAATATTAAATCAAATAGTGTAATGCAGTTTCCTCTCTTTTAAAAAAAATTGTCATCATTTCAAAGTTCATCATTAGATATGTATTGAGGCACAAAGTGTTCAGCTTATTTTTCATTTGTATGGATCTTCTATTTTAAGATGTTTTCTCAGTATATGGATTAACTTTAAATTGTAAATAATGTATAGTCTTTCAATCATTGTAAATTGTTTTTATTTATTTTTTGTGTTCAAAGACAAAACACAGTTCCATCTTTTTACATCCTTTGTCACTAAAGGATTATGTATACAGTATGAGTCTGATAAAAAAAGAGATTTTTTCCCGTATCTTTTTCATTTACCCTTAATTATAGTAAGTACCCGAGTTAGTAGTCATAAGAGAATAATAATTAATTAGACTATTATTCTAATTAGTAGAACTTGCAGAACTTTAATGTTAAAATTAAGCCTTTACATCTAGCATTGATTATAATATGGATTATTTTAAACCCTTGATATAACTGGATAAGCTTTACAATCCTTGCAATGATAGCTTTAGTGAAAATGCGTAAGAAAACATCTGATTGATATTAGAATGTCTACATGAAGAATCACTGTGATGGAGAAAGAAAACAGCTGATAAAATGGAATTGTTCATATAAAAAAACATTATTAATAAAGGTGAATGAGAACCACATATAAAAATATGAAGTACAGCTAAATTCTAAATAGATAATGAAAGTTACCATGCAAAGATAAGTACATTGTTATCTAATTCAGTATTGTGAGAGCTTCCATAGCAAAACAAATTAAGGAATGAAAATATATGATAGTAAGGAACTTATAAACAAAGTGAGTGCCAATGAGTGTAATTTAAATTTATGTAAATATTAGCAAAAATGAAAGGACAAAGCATACACTCACATCTGTTATTCAAGTCAATTTTTTATTTATTTTTTTTTTATTTTTTTACATCGATTAAACACAGTAAAGTTGAGCACACCTTGCTAGGCTTAATGGTGATTACATCCTGATTGTATAAAATGTATGAAAATCGAATTATTTAAATAATTCCAGAAAAAAATACTAGACAGAAAAGTGAGGTAAAATGTCATCCACAAGTAAAATCGTAGAATGTGAACGACCTCTTATCTTAACCAAGGGCGTAACTACGTAGAGGCACTTGGCTGGAACATGGTTTTGAAAAATTAATGAATTAAGAATAAAGAAAAAGAGGGTGTGGTGTGTGTGTGTATGTTTGTGCGTGCGTGCGTGCGTGCGTGCGTGCGTGTGTGTGTGTGTGTGTGTGTGTGTGTGTGTGTGTGTGTGTGTGTGTGTATGTGTGTATGTGTGTGTGTGTGTGTGTGTGTGTGTGTGTGCGTGCGTGTGCGTGCGTGGGCGTGCGTGCGTGCGTGTGTGCGTGCGTGCGTGCGTGCGTACGTGGGTGTGTGTGTGTGTGTGTGTGTGTGTGTGTGTGTGTGTGTGTGTGTGTGGGTCTGTGTGTGTGTGTGTGTGAGAGAGAGAGAGAGAGAGAGAGAGAGAGAGAGAGAGAGAGAGAGAGAGAGAGAGAGAGAGAGAGAGAGAGAGAGAGAGAGAGAGAGAGAAAGGGGGGTCTGTAATGCGTGCAATTTGAGCCACTGAAGCGAATGAATGAATCAATGAACCGACTCGAGCCTGTAGGCGACGCTCATCAACCCAATGAGCCTGCTGCTTCAAGGTGAGGAGTTGTTTTTCTTTTAGTTTTCCCATTTATCATTATTATCATTACCACCTCTCAAGTCAACTACGCTCATAGGAACCGTGGCTGGAAAAGGAAAAGAATGTGTTAAAGAAGGGACAGATTGACTTGATGCCTGTATTTTGGAAGGTGATGCATTGATACTGTACTTCGTGATGCTTGAGTGTGATCAAAAAAAATGTTGAAAAGGTAGGCAGTAGATTGAAAGGCTCTTGCATGGGAATGCAAGATTATAAGTAAGATTAAAGAGGTGAATGGGAGAGGCAATGGATATTTTTGCTAATGCTGTTAAGGAAAGTAGTGGTACTAGCTAAATGGAATGGGGCTGGGAGAAAGCTGGAAATCTAGCTTTTGTAACCGGGTTCCCAGGCAAGAATATCGATGTTACAACAGATGAAGGGCAGAGTGCAGTAAGTGGTGACTGCTGCTGAAATTGCTACAAGAGTATCAGCATGAGCAATGGAGCAAGAGAAATGAGATGCGTACGTTCAGGTCGTTGCTTTAGGTGTGGTGGCCTTCACATGTAATGAGATTTTCGAGAATTAAGGGAGATATAATTTTATAATTATGTGGAAAAGCAGCGTATATATGTAGCCGTTGCCATGAGGGAAAGGTGTTAAGAAAAGGGGGGGATGCGCAGTTAGCTATCCCCTTAGTCGAATAAATGTACTCCCAAGCCGAGTGGCAGTAGACGGAAGAGAAATCAGGTGTGCGTAGCAGCTCATTAAAGGTAACAGTAAAAGGGATACGACTGAAAAAGTGGTAAATGGAGTTTGAGGTAGTCATGGGTATGGGTGTGGTCAGTCAACTGACATTAAATTCGTGAGTGGAAGAGTAATGTTTGGAAAATAATATGTTTTGTTGCCGCGACGGAGACACAATGGGGTCAGAGAGAAAAAGTGCATGGCATCTTAGACTATAAGGCAGCATATGATGACGGCAAATAAAGGTAATGAATAAGGCGCTGAATTCTGCTAGATTGAAGTTAGGATTTTGTCGAAGAATATGATGTTAAAGTGGGTAGGATAGTAGTTCTTGCGAGGACTTAGCCAGTGTTGAAGAACCATATTAGATATGAGAGTCTAATGAACAAGGACATAATAGAACACTAAGAAGAAGAGGTAGAGTGATAGATCTAATGAGGATATTTTGGTGCCTTGGTTTGTAGAAATTGACAGTGTAGTGGTCTCAATAATAGTTCAGCCAACGACGAATAGCATAACGACCTGTATACCTACCTGGCGTGTCATACTTGAGATAAATTTACCGATTTCTGTGGCGAGAGAACATGGGGACAGATAGGTGGGGCATCTTCCAGTGTTACTTTGAAATCCGCTGATCTTCAAATCCATATAACAGAGGAGCTAAGGAAACACCAGCAAATGAAATGGAAATGGAAAACAGTGTCAGACGAAGTTGCATTTCGAATTGTTTTCGGTTCGAAGCATTATGACGAAGATTCTCTGGACAGCTCTGATAAAAGGCCACGAGTTCATATATTGGATATATTAGTGGGTGAATCGGTAGCTGCATTGTCTGAAGTAGTGACGAGAGTCGATGGAGACGTAATGAGTCCAGAAGAGAAAACTCAAGCAGGTTTGTGGAAACTTCGTAGGTCTTCATCCTTTTGCAAGGACGGCTTTGAATAGCTGTCAGCTACATTAAGAGGAGAGCTGAAAAGAGACTGTCTCTACGGTGGAAAACGTCATACAGAAAGTATGTTATAAGAAAATGATATGCTCCTCAGTTAGAGAGGACCGTGTGGTGTGATGCGAGTAGTATGACGATAGGAGTGGGACTAAAAAAAGGTGATAACGTTGAGGACGGTATATGATTCAGGAAAATGGACAACTGCGATCATAAGAGCATGTCTTGAGCTGGACGCCATGTTATAAAGGAATATGGGTTTACGATAGATAGAAATCAGAATTTAATCAGCTACGGCGTAAGGTTAGAGCAAATCGGTCTTGACTGCAGATAACAGAATTCGAGCAAAGCCACAGAATTGATTGATAGGGAACTCAAGGGGAGTTCAAAAGAGTTTGGTTTGACACTGAAATGAGAAGAATGGTTTGATACTGAAATTAGAAGGATTGCATTGCACCCGAAGAGAGAAAAGAGGAAAAGGCTAAAGCGTGCAGTATGGGAGTACCAAGTGTAACAGAGGTACATCAGATGCACCATAAAAAAAAAGAAAAAAAAATGGCAACGCTTTTTGTGGCTAGAAATCTGACTAGCATTAGTTGGAAATAGCGTCAGCGAAGGGCGAATGTCTCGTGTTACAGGGAGTTCGCTTACTTTGCTTTGTATGGTTATTCTTTTAGCCTTGTTATCAAAGCAAGGTGATAGCATTTCCTGCGTGGCTCTGGTTAATATAAGTTATGTCATTTAGCAAGAGAAGCGTAATACCTTATATGTTGCTTCAAAGAAATTTATTTTTACTCTTACCCGTTTATCCTCACCGAGTTTTACAGAAACTGTTATTTTCCCAAGAAATATCTCTACTATACAAAAGATAGTAAGCAGGTGACAAGCTATATTTATCTAGTTTATTTGTGGCCATTTGATTGTTCGGCTTTTCTGATATCCTCCATTAACTCGCTATACTCGCTATATACGGAATAATCCCAAGAGACCACATAACTTTAAAATTTACTAATTATGAACTGTCATATTTACATTGTTTAATTTATTCATTTTAGCACAGAAGGTTATAAACAAAATTAATCTTATTCAAATGAGTATGTAGACTATGCGCGCACACACACACATACACACTGTAGAAGCCCGAATGATGGACCCTACAAGAGTATGGTAGATGGCGAGCTTAGGGTGCAAGGTAGACAACCAAGATGTCTTTGACTCCTTTATTGAATAGTGAAATTGGAGTGTGGCTGCTGCTCGGTGCCAGTTGTTGCTCCTTAACTCCCCGCAGGGATTCTGCCTCATCTCCTATACAGTGGTCTAAGGATCGCGAGCAAAGACTATAGAGGCTTTGATCGCGATAAGTCACGTTGTTGGCATGTGACGGCCGGTGACGAACAAGCAAGCGTTACATCAATACATAGCTCTTGCGGAAGGGGATACACACACCATGGGAATGTCTAGCGTGACGAGAAGAGAGAAATAAGCAGGTTAACCAGGTCAGGCGTTTATGCATATGTATATGTATGTGTAAAGATACGTAGGTGACAAATATGGAAGATTATATAAATATGTAGAATATAGTAGGGATAGATACATCTTGGTTACACACACATAAACACACACACACACACACACACACACACACACACACACACACACACACACACACACACACACACACACACACACACACACACACATACCCGCGCGCACGCACACACACACACACACACACACACACACACACACACACACACACACACACACACACACACACACACACACACACACACACACACACACACACACACGCACACACACTCGCGCGCACACACACACACACACACGCGCACGCACGCACACACGCACACACGCATGCACACGCACACACACACACACACGCACACACACGTACACACGCACGCACACACACGTACACACACACGCACACACACGCACGCACACACACACACACACACACACACACACACACACACACACACACACACACACACACACACACACACACGCACGCACGCACGCACGCACGCACACATGCACACACATACACACACATACATACACACACATACACACACTGTAAAAAGCGGGACTACCATCACAACGCTTACCATTTATTACGCTGCAGTAGTATAGAACCCCCCACCTTAAAAAAAGGAATATTGACAAATTTGCAAATATTCAGTCACAAGATGGCCGCCAGTGCTAATCGATTTGAATAACAAATGATAGGTTACAGAAAACAAGAGATTAGAAATGAAGGAAATAAGTAAATGCACATTTTGTATTCTATTCTTTATAAAACACATCACAGGAGGAGTGGCACTGGTTACATTTTACCCTTTTCACAAAAGAAGAGTTGACAGTAAATGTAAAATAAGGCGGTATGAATATTTAATTATCTAATTTTCCACCCAGTAAGTTTCGTGTATTCTGTAATTGTACATTTTGATATAAAGATAAATGAAGATTTTGATAATGCAGATGAGACTCACAAGAGATGAGCACAGGGACCCTTCCAACAGAGAAAATGTCGCGAAAAAAATATATAAACTGCTTTCGACTTCAGAGAATAAAGGTTGAATCGCGCCATTACTGAAGTGACTTTTATTTTGATATTTATTTATTTGTTTATTGTTCATTATTTCATATATTTATAGTTCATTTATTTATATTTATTTAGTTTTGTTTCTTAAGTCCAACATTTTAAAAAATATCTGGGGAACGAAAGTGCTGAAATATTGAAACAATCAGGAAAGTGCTAATTTCCCCTTGGCCATCAAACGGAATGTTCATGATGTCTGTTGGTATCAAGTTGCAGAACCCACAGTTTTATGTTACATTCATTAGTTTTCATAATGTTTCCCGTTTGCCCAGCTGCGCTCTGCCTTTACCTGTGGCTGCAAAAATGTATTCGTTATTGACGTTTAATTGTGATTTTCCGTGTGTGTGTGTGTGTGTGTGTGTGTGTGTGTGTGTGTGTGTGTGTGTGAGCGGATAGTCAGTCATAAGAAAAGGGACACGCAGGGGAGAGGAAACTGCAAGGTGCAATGAATTTTCTTGTCACCCTACCACTCCCCCCACCCCCCCCACCCCACCCCCATAGAGCCTCAAACCCGCTAGCTTGTCGTGTCTTACCATGTTCTTCCCAGATTCGCCAAGACATATTTTGGTCTTGGGCATTTCCAGAGCCTGATTTTACTCACCAGTATATGCATATTGTCCTGCCGTATACCAAATACGTGCCACACAGAAGAGTGTCGAAGCTGAAAAAAAGTATTGGAATAATTCCGTGCGGAAAGGTGCATCCGTCAGTAGGCCTACATTGCCGCACCCATCTCTAAATTTAATCCTTGAGGCAAAGGTGTCCCAATAGATTCCAGCAGTCCGACAGGGATGTTTCAAATGCCCACTGCCTTTTCGCCCTTCAGCTTGGATATTGCCTCGCGAATCAGGGTCAGAGCAGGAGGCCCTTCGTTCATGGCGGAATCAGGCACCGGGACTCGGGTCATTGTTAACAAAAGCACTTGAGTGAATATCTCGAGATGTATTTGACCGGCTCCGACTATATCTTATGTGTATTTCTGATGAAGATATAGTCGAAGCCAGTTAAATGCGTTTCTTGTGATATGGAGTTATTTATTCACGACAAACCACTCGTTCTTACAAACAGTCGGTGGCCTAACCTGACGCAACCTACCGAAATATACCATTCTACAAGTTCGCGCCCTAGCAGGGTCTTAAACGATCTGATTGCAGTTTTCTTAGGGAATACTAGGTAGGTTACAGGCCATTTTCTAAGCAATGGCTGGCAGGGTACAAATTATTATTTAAGAAACGGCCCTCCACCTCCTCGAGATTCTGATCAGTTTCTTTCCTTGTCCCTCGACAGACTCCGATTCCAGCGCGCCAGGGATCAGTGCAATCCGGTATCTCCAGCCAGTCTAGCCTTTGATATGTATCCATGGCCTACATTGTTCCCTGTGTGGTTTAGATGAACCAAAAGGAATTTTAAAATCAGCCTTGTTCCCGATGGTCAATCGGAGGACCCCTGGGCTGCAGCGAATGTCCGCCAGGTTGTCGAGCACCGGGAATCGATTAGGCATAGCCACGGCAAACCCCCAAGCAGACTCCTCCCACAGTCTGTCCCCGTGAAACCTCCTGGGGCGGACGCTGGAGCGAATGGGAGGTTTAAGATGTGGCTCCGGAGGGATAATAAGAATAACCATTATGACTGGCACCACAGTTGTAAGGGACGCGGGTTTGTTGTATAGGAAATGGGCCCATATCACTTATCTCTGCGGGAGTTCCAGTAGTCTGTGATTTTAGAAGTATGTCAAATATTATCATGCACTTAACAGTGTCACTATATACACCAAATCAATGAAGTTTAAGTGTAACACAACCAACACGGGGGGGAGGGGGGGGGGGGCTAAGGCTGACGGTGACGGCTCGGTAACCAACAGACCGGAGTTTGACGGATGTAACCCATGAACCGGAAGTATCATCATTATTCAGGCAAAAGGTTCCCAACAGAAGGAAAAAATAATAGATTGAAGTACTCCGTCAGCGCATTTGCAGCCCTAAGCTGCTTAGACTTGTGGTGGGTCTTATGACTTATTGTGATTTTGTGATAACTAATATTTATATATATTTTATCTCAACGTTGTGATCACTAGGTTAATATGTTTACTGTTATTAAGATGGCAGGAGTGGTTTTAGGCCATGCAAATTAACCTATTAATGCAACAATACCCTAAATCCTTTTAGTAATAATCCTGCCGATAGTTCCCTCTTCAAGACTGATCCTTAAAACTATACCATTATTTCTGCAATATAAATGAGGGTAACTCACAGTAAGAGTATAATGGTTAGTGGTTTTAGAAAAATAAAAGTGCTAGACATCGAAGGTCACACTATAGAAGGGTGTTGTAGTGTAGTTGTTGATTAAATGTGCTACACGTCAAAGAGTTGTATATCGAGTGAATGGGCTAATGTAGGGATTTAAAGGGTGATGATATCAAATATGTCAAAGGAAGAAGTGTCAGATTCTGTAAGGATTTTCGTAAGGTAAGACAGATATTGGTAAAAGGAGAAAGGGGGTTTAAGGCTGATTAGATCACAGTTTCAGGAGAAAAGTCAGGAGGAAGAGAATCCAGGAAAGAGGATTGTTGTGACAAAAAGTCACATGTATATCCAGGGGAAGCGGAAGTGATAATGGGGGAGGAAGGGGGGATGATGCAGATGAAACATGGGGAGGGGGGACGGGATGTGTTGTGAGGGAGTGGGAGGAAGGGGTGTAGGGGGAACATGTATAGGAGGATGGATGTCAGTAGTTACTTTGAGTGTTAAGGGAATGGGAGCAGAGATTGGAGGATAGATGAGGTATAGTCCTGTTATCTTAGGTCATGATTAGATCGTTTTGAATGTCTTCGAGAGTTTCGGAAGTGGATTTGGTTTAGAAGGTCTGAGAAACGAAGGTTTTCGTATGAAGGGGAGACGAGAGGTGTCTGAGGGATAGAGCAAGAGGTAGGTGAAGGAGAGGGTGTGGTAGATGGGGTGGAACATTTAGATTGTCTGCTACGGGTAGAGCGAGGAGAGAAAGGGGTAGGTGTTGGGGCATGGTTAATGGCTAAAAGCAGAGTAAATGTGCTAGATATCAGAGGTTGTATAGCACTATAGGAAAGTATATCATCGGAAAGGGTGGAGAGGAGGGTGAGTTAACGATTAGGTTCTATACGTCGACAGTCGTACATCAGTAGTATGGCATTGGAAAGGGTAAAGATGGGTAAAGGTGGAGAAGATAAATTAATAGGTTAAGGTACGAATAAGCAAAGGGGGGGGGCGGTTAGATCAAGTGAAGGATATATATGCTTCTGAGAAAAGAGAACAGGTTGTCAAAGTAGAAAGTATGGGATTCAGTGAGGATGTCTGAAAGATTGGGAGGTCGCTGCAGGAAGGATAGGTTAGGAAAAGCATAGGTAAGGATTGCAGCAAAGCACGGGCAGGACAGAATGTGTGGAACTGAGAAAGAAACTTTACATGGTGTGCGTAAGACGGGTGTGGCCAACATGTAAACGGGCAAGAGGTGTCTTCCAGCGCGTTCTGATGAAATAGGGTTGGTCAGATCAGTAGCTTTACAGGATGTAATTTATTGGGAGTGAAAACTTTGACCAGAAATATTACCATCGGGCGTAACGGAAGGTCTTAAAGTGGGGGTAGCCTAATAATCCGTGGCTGGAATACGTGAGAAATTGGGTTTGTGTGGTGTGGATATAGCGGCGGAGTGCTAGAGTATCTAGCTGCGCACTCAGCAAAACTTGACATTTGTGAGGTGCAGACAGGTGTCGGGGCAGTTGTAGATGTTGGGGTGCCTGGATTTAGAATTGCAAAAGAATTTGGTTGGGAGTGGATGCATAAAATGGCGGAGGAAGAGATACAGTCATGCCAAGTTTGAATCCGAGTTACCATCCCATACTCAAACTTGTAGGTAGGGCAGCCCCTGTAAAATATATTATTGGAGCACCACAGTTGGCACACGGACTTGATTGTTTAGAGCAGTTTGACCGATTATGACCAGGTTAGGCAAAAAGAGGGCATCGGGCTGTGAAGCGACAGTGCTTGCCAACAATTTTGACACTGGCGGGATAGAGGTTGATATGGTCGGACAGGGACAGATTGTCTGCCAATATAAGCATGAAGGGGGAGGTCAAGTGTATTGTCAAGTAATCTTGGCAATATTGATGGATGATTTACGGCAGCCTCTAGGGGAATGATGTAGCATTGTACTGATACTGAATACGTTCACAAGGCAGGCGAGTAAATCTCAACAAGGAGACCAACCCTTGTAGTACACAGGGGAGTTTGTCGGGGAAATAGTATTGAGGGAAGAGTGAGGCTAGACAGGAGTGGGTTTGCCAGTAAAGTCAGTTAGAATTGATAGTGCTTCAGCTTGGTAGTCGGATGCAACTGTGACAATACGGATGCGGAAGGAAACTTTGCCTACTTGCTTTTGGGAGGCATTGTTGGAAGAGGAGTGTGTTCTCAGAGGAAGGAGCTCTAGAAGGGATCACCAAAAAACGGTCCCATTTGGCTCGGCTAAACAGAGTACTTAAGAAATTTATAGAGGTGGGGGTAGTTGAAGGACGGGACCTTGTGGAAGAGGGAGTGACGTTGAGTGAAGTCGTACAGCGGAAAGATGGGTAACTAAGGCTGCAGTGTAGTAATATGGGAGGAGAGGAGAATAGATGAAGTAGAGGATGTTGAGTAATGGCCCGGATGGATTTGGACTGGACTCAGGTGATAATTGGGATTGAATAGGGGGGTAGTTGTGTTCAGAGTCGTGGTCAAGGGAGAGCCTTGGGTCAGGAAATCGGGGGATTCAAATCAGTGGGGCTAGTTGGCCAACCCTCACCCTCAAGGCCCTAATTAGAGCACAAAATCTTCAGTACTGGTTTCAGTAGGGCTGGTATATGTTGAGGAGAGATATTGTCCACCCTTAGGTTTCCCTTCTCATGAGGTTCTCCAGACTGTTAAATAATTTTTGAATGTTTATAAACCAGCAAGGTACTTTGTTTCTTCTTGCAAAATAAATGTATTATTTAGACCGTGTCTTTCATTCCTTTTCCACAAGTATGGGCTTTCCACGCTATGGTATTGTTAGATCTGTTTAAATGATGCCTCTGTCATTAATTATCAATCCAATATGCTCTTTTTGGACCTACAATGACGGAACATGGCAGTTAACTATTATTACATTTCTGCAGATGATAAACTTTGATTTTTACACTCCCAAACTATCATACCTATGCTCTGTTTCTTTGACATTTCGGCAAATGAAATGGTTTTAAATTCTAAAAACTTTAATGTGTTGAACTATTCTTTTTGCAAAACTCTTGCTGTATTCATCAGTTAACTGTATCTGTCTGAACTGTTGGTATTAAATATGCGTATCAAAGCAGACTCGGAACTCTTGATAATAATTCGATTGTTTCTTTACATTGTAGCTTTTACATGAAAGCTTATTTTTTATTCACCTGCCAGCTCCTGCCCTGTCTCAGAATAGTAAAAATATATACATATATACATATTAGTGACAAAAAACTATGTATGCAAAGCTTAGTTTTTGCCAAGAAATATCTGTCCATAATCCGTATAATTTTTGATAATGACTGCCTTTTCTGTGATGAAGGAAGTAATGAAAAACATCTCACTTTAAATGTTGTGTACATAGTGACAGTGGCATTGAATACAGACACTAATAATAAAACTTAACATATGCACTAATTTGACCAGACAGACTTAGGCTAGTCTATATGTCATGAGATAATGATTTTTCTTTCATATATTACAACAGGCCAGGCCAGAATTACAAATGATCAACAATTCAAAAAAGATAAGAACAATCATACACATGAAGCATACTCTGATATAAAATTTTATATGTTATCATTCTACATCTTCAATTTCCAAAAATAGATGTGCAGAGTTATATTTTCCACGAGTAAAGTATCTGGAGTAATTCTGACTCTAGCCGAACATTTGTACTTTTCTTCACATCACGCCTGTGTCACAGTACAATCAGCATTAAACAGTACACCATCAGCATCTTCTGTCACAGTACACTCAGCATTGAACACTATACTGTCAATACCTGTGCCACAATACACTAATTGGGGGAACAGCATCATCCCATTTCACAGCAGTCATCTGTGATTAATTCCTGTAAAAATCCACAGTATTAATTCAAGATGCCTGAGATACTGTCGCATATGTACTCTTGGTGATGCACAGTATACTATCACAGTACAGTCAGTGATGCAAAGTATACTGCATCTGTATGCATACCATCTTGAACAATGTAAGAATTTATCCTTTGATGAAAATAACATAGCATGTAATAATTAAAATGAAAAAGAAACCTATGTAAGTATTTCTCTCTATAAAATATTTTCTTAACTGAAGGGCTTCCACTTGTGAACCTTTTGTCATGAATTTACTCTAGAAAGAAAATAATGCGAATCTATTTTGGTTTCCATCATGGGGAAAATATTACTAAACTGTAGTTCTTTTGGAGCTTAATTCATCCACAAATATCTTCTCTGTACATATTCTCTTTCTCGTAAGTCTGCTTAAATCCTTCTACTAAAACTAAATATACATTTTCATAACATAGAATAAACATTACTTGCATTACTTAGCATGTGAAACTGCAAAAGAAACTTTTATTAGATCCTCTTTTAAATTACTCTGAACTTCAATACAAAGTTAAGAATAATAAAACTTTCAATAAGTGTTAATTTTAAATAACAAGAACAAGGCTTGTATTTTTTACATAACCAACAGAAATATAGACTAACATGGGCACACCACAGGTGATTAACAGTCACATATATCATTACATTAACCTATCAACTGAATGAGAGAATAAGAAAATCACATTTAAATGAAAGAGACAGGCATACTTCATGATACCTATATTGGTCTGTTTTACACTTCAGTGCTGAAACAATAAAGGAAAAATACATACATACAAATATGTATCCATGTGTCTACATATAAGAGATTGTGTGTGTGTTGGGGGGGGGCAGAGAGCACATGTATATAAATATACAATTACAAATATATATACATACTTACTTGTATATATATACATGTGTGTGTGTGTGTGTGTGTGTGTGTGTGTGTGTGTGTGTGTGTGTGTGTGTGTGTGTGTGTGTGTGTGTGTGTGTGTGTGTGTGTGTGTGTGTGTGTGTGTGTGTGTGTGTGTGTGTGTGTGTGTGTGTGTGTGTGTGTGTGTTTGTTTGGGGAGGGGGTTATGTTTACATAATGTATGTATGTATATGTGTCTGTATGTGTACATATGCACACACAAACACATACATGCCTCCAAACGAACTCAAATAAAGTAATATCATATACTCTATGCATGAAAATGACAAAATATAGACTTCTAGAGGCAAATTAACGAAATAAACTTTTGTCAAGAAAACTGCAGTGATATAATTCACCATTCACTGGGATTGGGATTCCTTTCCTGCCATCTTCAAAAACTTACGTTAAACAGTACACAAAAGATGTTCTAGTAAAACCGAGGAAACAGAAAATAGTATACCTGATAACTGAATTATATTCTGATTAGGGAGAAAAATCATAATAGAAAATTCAAAAGCAGTGCATGCAATTTCTGCAAATTAAAGGCCAATAACTCCTAATAACAAAGAATAACAAGTGTATTCTAAATAAACATTTCAAGGTACCAAATACCAATTTCCTTTCAGATGAAAAAAGTGATATCACTAAATTAGTGAATTAATAATGTACCATAAATATTGTTACTATTGCTATCATTACTACTATTCACATATTATTAATAAAAGTAATAACAGTCACAGTTATGAAAGTAAAAAAACAAGAAATTCTTCTAGTAAAAGATGAATAAAACTAAATGCTTGGCACATATAAAAACAAAATGCAGACTGGCATTACTGATGGTGCAAAAACACTATGTTCAGACCATTAGCACCAACTACTTTCAACAGTGCATAAATCTCAAAGAAAACAAATAAATACATGAAATTAAGACCTGCACAAAGTTTAAAAGCACTTACTATTCCAATACTTTCTTTGAATTATCCTTCTGGTAGCCACAAAATATTGTAAACTGAAAAATATCTTTCTTTGTCCTCACCAGAAGTCAAAATTAATGACAAAAATTCATTACTTGACACTGTCCTCTTTTAACCGTCGGGCTATGAAAACTTTTTTTCAGATCTGTTGTCAAGGAAGCTGCACCTCGCAAAGACCATCCTGTGTTTCTTACTATGTACAAGAGAATGTAACCTGCCCTTATAATACTTTCCTGTGTAGCATTATCCAAATAAAAAAATATATATGTATATAACAATCCACTGATATCTCGATACCTTTGAAGTTAATTTGTGCAATAGAAGAAACACAGTATCATGTAATAAACGTGTTCCATTAACAAACCTTTAAATTATTTGTTCTAACAAAATTATCTGAGATACTTGTTATCTCTTTGTACGTTCTGGTCAGTCAAGCTACACTGACCTGTTTTCAAAAAGGTAAAAGCTTACGTGTGTAAGTGTGAGTATTTGTGTATGCTTGTGTTTTACAAAGACAATATCAAATCATGAATAAACACTTGAGAATAGCATTGTCAACTTCCTGCACAGGTATCATGTAATCTTTCCCTACAAGATTCCAAACTCAAACGGATATTGGAGAAGCTTGAACCCTTCACTAACAAAGTAAATGAGAATGTAATGATTTCTTCTGTGAGTATTCCCTTAAACAATACTCCTGGCCATAGCCTATTTATTCTAGTTTGGTTTCTTCTTTCCTTGAGGTAGAAATTTACGCTGGATGGTGATGCATGCCCCAATCTTATGTGCCTCAATTTGGATGGCAGAAACACTCACTCTGTTCCTTCCTTCACACAGAAATCAACTGTTAAACTGCACAAGGGAGACAGAAAGAATGAAGAAGAAAACAACAAATCATCTGGGAACCCAAACAGAGCCAAATTAACCACTTCTAAATTCACTACAAACTCCTACATAATATAATTCTTTACTATGTACAACTAAGCCCCTACAATCAGAAGCATTTGTTTTCATACAATTTGTAAAACTGATCAATACATATGAAAGCCTTCATAAAAAATGACATCTGATAAAACTTTTCATAACATTAATTCATAAATTCCTTCTATCACATACTCTGTAGCTACTTGTCAATGGAAACCTATGTTGCCTGTTTATTCCATTGCATTCTCTAACTTATGCTTTTAGCACTGAAGTCAAACTTCAATAACACTTTGAGAATGGTTTCAAGCTTTCAATGAAATGTGAGCCTATAGACTTTTAGAAACTCATCTATACAGTAACTTGAAATTTCTGTAAACACTTCTAACTTCATCTGACTGTTTCAATGACACTTTTGTGAGTTACAGTACATGAAATGTGGAACATACATATACATATACATACAAATGTACATACATAAATGATGCATATATACAGGCTTATACACGAATCAAAATGTAAGAATGAAAGAATAAACTGATGTTAAGAGACATTGGCAGAAAAAATAGTTTCTTTTATCAATGAAAAAGAATCTTAAGTCATGTATAATTCATTTATTTTATTTTATTTTATTTATAGTAATTACTATCATAATTATTAACAGTGTAAATTATTTTTATGTACAATTTGAAAAGTGACAAGACTGTCAATCTCTCTTTAAATTATTATTCTTAATCTTACATGAAATTTATATAATCATTTATCTATTTATGAATGTATTTAGATATTCTCTTTTATTCACTCCATTTTCTTCATACTCACATTCCTTCTCCTCCTCCTCCCTTCCCTCCTTCCAAGCTCTCTGCAAGATCTCCTGAATCCTCCAACCTTGTCTCTCCCTTCGACCACAGTTTCACCCAACCATATAATTATGCACTGAGTTCTTTCAAGCAATCTACTGGCCAATATTATTTTGCAAAGACGCTTAGAGTGCAGGCTCTGTGATTAACAAAGAGACTAGATCAGAGAGCGAGCAAAAAGATAAAATGAAAAAATATGAAAAGGGGTTCACTGGTTTGATGGGTTGGCGCAGGTTAGGCGACTTCCTCGTTATTCAAAGCATGTGAGATTCCTGTTTAAAGACACGCTGGCTCTACAAATGGACTATAGGGAAGGAAGACTACTGTGGCAGAAAGGAGAGGAAGTCGCAATTCCAAGATATGTATTTAAGACCCAGTAAAGGTTTCTGTGGAGGGAGAGCCACAAGAGAGAAGGCAGACGAGATATGAAAAGAAATAAGAGATCTGAATTTGTACAGTTGTGGTATTAAAGAAAAGAAAGGAAAAAAGGAAGAAAGAAAGAAAGAAAGAAAAAAAAAAAAGGGTCAAAAGTACTAAAAGGAGTGTGTCAATCTGCCTGCAACATCAGGCAAACAGAGAGAAAAAAGATGCTACGAGTTTGTTCAAGAGCCGGTAAACAATACCTGCGAACAAGACCAACAAAAAAATAAGATGCAAAAGATAACCAGTTTGACCTGGTCTCCGCAAGATACATACAGATATGAATGGGGGAAAACAAGATCATATGTACTAACAAAAGGGTGATTGCATGTATAAATCAAGTCATACATACACACACTTATTCACATATGTACCTCATGTTTACGTATATGCATGGATTACATGAGAGGGTGACTGTGGGATGGACTCTAAGAAGCAGTGATGAATTACATACAGAATGTATCTCCCTTCTCAAATACACCTTAATATGTTTAATATAAGCTAATGATTTATTTTTTGACATGCATATTCTTAGTTTACTCTACATGTTCACAGCTCTCAACTGGAGAACATCCAAGCCTCAAGTCTTAGTTTATGAGCACTGAATGCCAACTCCGCGAGGGCCACTGGAAAAAACTTTAAAATTACGGGATAAAATGGTACTATCGAGCACTATTTGGAGGCTCTTTGGCTAGTGTCTCGGACTCTGCATCAGATGCATATAGTGTTTCCTGCATCCACGCCACTATTTACACGTTACCAAATCATATCAGATATATAATAATTGTATCTGCTAATCCACACTTTCTTTTTCTTTAGTTTTCTCCTCCTTTTTCTATTTTATTTTCTTTGTTTGCTTAACCTAGTATAGTCTTTTCCAACTTGTGTCACTCATACTCAGTCCATCATTGCTTTTAGTCTTGTTCTTAATGCATAGTTACTAGAAGTCACTTCCTTTAAAGCAAGTGAAGAATCATTTGGGATATTCTTGGTCAAGTGTTAATACTTTATAACTGCACTTGTGTCATGTTTTCTGTCGCATTTTTCACTGGGGGATTCACTGTTAACAGTTTTAGCAGATTTTCAAACACATCCTCTTGCTAAAACTTATGCATGACTTGTGTGGGGAGGGGGAGAAAGATAATAAAAAAGAAAAGAAAAAAAATAAATAAATAAAATAATAATAATAAATAAATAAATAAAATAAAAATAAAAATGAATATGCCAACATAATAATAAAATGCAAAATAATAATAATGGTAACAATATCAAATAATAACCGAAGTGACAAAAACTTTACAGTGTGGACCTATTGTACTACTATCAAATACAAGTCTGTTGTCCGCAGAAAGGCGATACTTAGTCTGGTGGCAAATATGTCTCCAGTTTGTACTTCTCGCGAATGAAGGGCCGAACGTCGTCCTTGTCGACTAGGGACTCCAGGAAGGGCACTAGTTTCTGCAACTCTCTGTCCTCCTTGTCCACAAACCAGCTCTCGATGGGTATTCCATTGTTGATCTGGAAAGTACATATTTGTTTTTATTAATTGCAAAGAAATAGAGGGTATGGGGGGAGGGGGCAAGAGACAATACTTAGGAAATGGCAGAAGGGAGAGAGGAAGAGAGGGAGGGAGGGAGGGAGGGAGGGAGAGAGAGAAATGTGTATGTGTAGGGGGTGAAGAAATGATTTAGCAAGATGGAAAAGGGCAGAAAAGGTAGATGGAAGGGCTGGATGACAAAAAGGAAGAAATACAGAGGAAAATATGGAAAGACAATTTCAGAGTTACTCTTAAATGAACATACAACATAAAAATTAACATTCTCCATGTATCACCAAGTACGAGACCTACATACCTGGTAACCGAATGCTTGCGGTGAGTTGTCTATAATTATGGTCTTGGAGAGGTCACGCCCCAAGATGGTGAGATCCTTCACATAGTTGCCCTGCACACAGACACAGTGCTCACGGAACAGCCGATACCTAAGAATAGGGACGATACATCATACTTTCTTTTTCTTTGTAAAAATTTTGCACAGAGCTCAATGAAAAATGGAATATATAGACATTAACCCTTTACCGAGCACACATCTTAATTACCTCATATACATACATGTATTTAAGTCATCATATATGGTTACTTGCCCGATAAAGGGTTAAGAGAAAAAGCAGAGATGAAGATTATGATTAAATCTACAAATCAGTATGAAATTGATCAGAAGTGAAATACAGGAAAGCAGGTGGTGAGGAGGAGGAGGAGGAAGAAGAAAAAAAGAAAAAGGAACTCGGTAGAAGAATTAATGAAGACTAATAGCACTCATTACTCCCAAGATACTTACTTGATCCACTTGCGCTGTGGGTCTAGCAAGTTCATGAGCTTGTCTGCATACACCTTCTTGCTGGCAGTGAACAGGATAACCTCATACAATTGTGACACGTGCTCTAGAAACTCTCTGAAGAAAGGTCGTGTGCGCACGAACACCTGGTAGTTGACATCCTGGAACACCACTGGGAAGCTGAGTGTTGCATCTTCAAGCTCTTGAAGGCTGCAGTGTACTAATGTTTCGTCCTGTCAAAATAGAGAAAGATGTTGGAGATGAGGGGCCCCTCAAATTTGTTATATTTTATGTAACTATCCCTATCCTCTTTCCATCTTACTCATGAGCATAGCTATATGTGTCATAGAAATCCTACCCTTCATGAGCAAGTGGACAGGCCGGCTATACACAGCAAATGCCAGGCCAGAAAGGCTAGACAGATGCCACTTGTAGTCAGAATGAATAATACATAGAATATATAAAATCACAATGTCATAACCCCAAAAAGGTAGGTCTGTTCAGAGCTTCTTATGTGCAAAGGATGGGGGAAAAGCAATGCCCAGTACAATACAGGACAGTGATGGGAAAATCAGCTAATAAAATAACATTTACAATTTCCTAAACTGTCCTAAAAGGTGAGAAAGAGGATAGAGACTCTAAACTGTAATACCAAATGAAAAAAAATTATGATAAATAGCAAAACGACGTCTGCTCCTTTTGCCCTTGGAAAAAAATAAATCCAAAAAATAGGTATCATCATTCATCATCTTATAAAGGTTAAATACTAGGGGAAAATTACAAAATGCAGAAGGAAGAGAGGGTGAAGAGGAACTCGGGAGTAGACAGAAAAGAAGTGACGGAAAATCACAACAAAAAGGTTCAATACAAACCAGATCTAAGACAAGGGTAAACTCTGGTGAGCTTCGTGTTTTCAGAGGCAACGCTGGATTTCTGGCACGCATCTCTGGGGTGAGAGGAGGCAGGTGTTTGATGAAGAAGTATGGGTCGAACGCCTCCCATTCCTCGTACCCTTCATCGCAGGAGGTCTCGTACGCCCCTCCAGCCTGTAATTTGGTGTTTTAACTTACATATTCATCAACACTGGATGTATACAGGACCTGGGATACTCAAGTCAAATAAAAATTTATCTTCATTGCTTACATTTTCCCAAGTTTCATTCATAATGAAGAAAACAACAGGCTAAAAAAAAAAATAAAGAAAGAAGAAAATTAGAAATGACAATACCTCATAATTTTCCTTGTTTTCCTGCACTGCACACTGTGAGACTTGCGCAATCATCATGTCTGCCTCCTCGGGATCAAGACCTGTAATTTGAGATACAAACACTAAAAAATTATGGAAAAAAAAAATATATATATATATTGCTTTAAATTACAGAAAGAAATATGGAAGTAGGAAGAAAGACTTTTGGAAAGTTGATCTATTAATCCTTGTGAAACTTGCTCCAAAAATAATAAGTCTTGGACAGGGTTGTCCTCACTTTCCCAAAATTACAATTCAACAGTAATTCCATAAATTTGACTTCTAAACATAAAATCCAAACACATGACACATGACCTATTATTCTTCTTTTCCTTGTTACCCTATGCTGATTTTCTAAAATGAAATAAAATACTATTGTTAATTATCTATACTGAGAAATCAAATGTAGGTAGTTTACACTTTCTAGTTTTAAACCTGATCATATCTAGGATGTGACATTTATGTAAAATGGCACGAGACATTTGCCTGTTTGTGTTGAATTTCTATCCTCAGAACCCCAAAGCCTTACCTTGAGGAGAATCTGGTGTTGGGGGATCGAGGATGTGCGGAATATCGAGCTGGATCCGCGTGGAGAGCGGAGTGAGCTCGGAGCCCCGCGAGGCATCCTGACAGAGCCGTCCCTCTAGGCTGGCCTTGTCCTCCTCTTCCTCCAACTCCTCCTGGACACGCTCGATTGGGTAGGCATCCTCCACAGAAAGAGCCGGGGAGAGTGATGGAGGTGCAGAGTCCACCGAATACACAGGCGAAAACAGGGATGTGTCCATTGCTGAATTCTTCATCTCTTGTACATCCTTCAACATCTGTGAGAATGAATGTTGTAATCAACCACTGAAAATATACTGTGCTTGATATTCATGAATGCTGAACATGAACAACGTATGCTATATCAAGCAAAAGTAATGTAACTTTACATGGGTCTTCTATGTATGAAATTGTAATTGGTGAAAATAAAAAACACTTTTTAACATATACTCTGTCTCACTGTAGTTGTACTCTCCAATTCTCTCAACACAGAAAAGGGATAGATTTATGAGAATCCAAGTTTGCATCAATATTTGCTTGCCAGCACATTATACTAATACTAATAATCATCGTCATTAATAATCATAAAAAATGCTGCTGTTGAGGATAAATAATAATAAATAATAAATAATAAATAATAAACAATAACAATAATAATGATAGTAATAATAATAAATTATTATTACTACAATAAAAAATAATAACAATAAAATAAAAAAACCTATGTATTCACACCTCTACCTACCTTTGATGCTTCGGGGAGATGTGGGATGTGGTGATGACGGTTATGCGCACGTCTAGGGGAGTGAGGTTTATAGTCTGCTGGAGACTCGTTCTGCCGCCTGATAGGAACAAAAGAAAATAGAAAATACCTTCATGAACTCAGATTATCCTTATTCACAACCCAGGTTTCACATAAGAGCATACAAGTTTACATATATATCTCCATAAACTATGCTGCTGGAGGACTTACTTGCTAACTCTAAGGGGCCTCGGTTTGAGCAAATTCGTAGACACAATGTTGTTATCTGAATCAACGACTGGAGCTGCGGAACTCACGCTGCACTTGGAGTACTTGTTGGGATAGCGCCGGGCACGCAGGGGTGTGTGCTGAGATACCGTTATATTGACGACACTGTTGTACTGAGCAGGGGAGACCACTAGATTCTCATTTTGTTCCTGTGGTTGATACGAGCCAATAGAGAAAATTAGTATCATTAAAAGCACCCATGTGAAGTCATGCATTAGTAATTAAGCTATTAGCAATGTTTAACCAGAGTAATAATAATGATATTGCAGTACAACTGTCTTTGTTTTTCATCTTGCCATTGCTTAAGCTGTCTATAATATTAGCAAATAATGTTCAACTATTCTTACAAAATATGCTTGCACCAGAATTCAAAAGAAATTATTATAGAAAGGATATAGTTTAACCCTTTGGCCTAGGATGACATGAAATAAATGCCATGTCTTTTGAGACTTTAGTTTATTGTGTATATTCATAGTAATTAATCACCAAAGAGTCAATTACTAGTCATTCCTATCTCACCTGTTTACACTTTTTTTTTTTTTGTAGATAATAAAAAAAATATTATTAGGAGCCTTTGAAAAACTAAAAATCACAAATATCAAAGAATGGAGAAATCAGGTGAGGTCCAGTAGGGTCTACAAAGTTTTCTACAAAGATTCTTATGTGGTTGGGCACTTGTGGAAACTACAACAAAATGTACCCATAGCCAAAGGGTTAAACATAAGGGCTCACTGCCCCCTGACCACCCATATTCACCTCAAAAGTGTGGCCAGACTTCTTGACCGCTCGGTGAGATCTCGGAACTCTAACCGGAGACTTGAGTGGCCGGCTGGCGGAGAGGGCTCTGGGTGGAGCGGGTGAGAGTGGCGTGCGACGGTGGTGGATCCTGCTGTTACCGCCTCCTCCTCCGCCCCCACCACCACTGTTGCTGCTGTTGCTGCTAACAGGGCTGCTGCGTTGGCGACGGCTAACACGGTAACGCAGGTTCATCCTCAAGTCTACCACATGCCTGCGGAAGGAAAAAATGGCAAGTTAGTATGGAAGGGCAATAATCAATGAGAAGTCCTTAATTACATTTCTTTTTACAGTGGATAAATGTATGGAAGGAATTCAAGTGCGAAAGAGAGAGAGAGAGAGAGAGAGAGAGAGAGAGAGAGAGAGAGAGAGAGAGAGAGAGAGAGAGAGAGAGAGAGAGAGAGAGAGAGAGAGAGAGAGAGAGAATAAAAAGAATTATGGTGTATGAAATTCAGTATTTGTGTGTGTGTGTGTGTGTGTGTGTGTGTGTGTGTGTGTGTGTGTGTGTGTGTGTGTGTGTGTGTGTGTGTGTGTGTGTGTGTGTGTGTGTGTGTCTGTTTCTATGCATGTGCGTGATTATATGTACATGTACACCTATATTTATTTGCATGTACATAAATACCTGTGTATAAATATAAATCTAATACACAGATATAGTTGAACTGGAATATTCTAATTAGTTAGATTTACTGAACACATGAACAAATGCTTTAGCCAAGTGATGGTCAGCCTTGTTCGATAATGAGGACATGTTTACTCCACACAAATGTGAAAGGTAAATTAATTGGCTACACTCATAAATACTGAGTATCAAGAGAGATCTGATTTGTACACCTTTCATGCCATTACATACATGAAAAACATACAAAAAATGCAAATGCAAACATACTACACACACACGTGCACACACTCACCCACCCACATATCACCCATTACAATTGCTGTAAGAATGGAGTAGAAAAAAACTAGCAAAAGTATCAAGAGTTAAATTTCTGAAAATAATCAAGAAGTATAATAAAATGTAGCTTTCAACCTTTCCAGATTCCAATAACATAAATTCTCAATCATACAGATCTTAAAGTAGGCAAGTGATGTTTTCCACAACTTTGGTTTTGTTTGAAACACACCTTGCTAAATTTCACTTATATATATTAGCCAAAATGAAACAAAATAAATATCCTATCAAACGAACTAACTCAGAGAACTGCTGCAAAGTGAGCAATGGAATAAAGGTTCATGTACCAAAGGCTGAAGTGGAAACCTGAAAGGATTTCAAGTCTTATATAACCCTTTTTTGCACTGAATTTCTATATATTTTTCCCAAACATTTACTAATCCCCACATTTCCTGTGGCAGGGAATAAAAGGGCACGTGGAAGCTATTCATGTACGAGAAACTGCTAATCATCCATTTACCTTGACTGAACAATGTGCTTTCAATTCACAACGAAGATATGACATGGACATTTAATTGTTGGGGCAGTGATTTG
>NC_091588.1:5968034-5975534 GCF_042767895.1 Penaeus vannamei
GAGAGAAAGAAAACGAAAGAAAGAAAGGAAAGAAGGAAAGACCGGGACGACGGCGACAGCGCCCCAGCAGGACGACGAAAGATGATCACGAACGGACGACACACAAAACAAACAAACAAACCCCAGCACGACAAGGACAAAACAAGAGCCAAAAAAAAAAAGCAAGCAAGAGGAAAGGAAAAACAAGGCATCCTCCCCCCTTCAAAAAAAAGAAAGAAAGAAAGATAGAAGGGAAAAAGGGAGACAGGAGAGGAAGAAGACAAGACTATGTATCAAAACGTAGCAAGAGCAGGTCTGCGTGAGTCACCCATCGATCCGCCACCTCCACTTTTGCCGCCACGGCCGCTCGCACTCCACCACACTCCGCTACCTCCTCCCCGCCGCCACCGCCACCTCCCCGCCGCCACCGCCACACGCCGCAATCTTCCCGCCACCGCTACCTCTCCGCCGTCAAAGCCACACACCGCTACCTTTCCGCCGCCACCGCTACACACCACAACCTCTCCGCCGCAGCCGCCACCGCCGCACACCGCTACCATTCCGCCGCCACCGCCACACACCGCTACCATTCCGCTACCACCTCTACCATTCCGCCACCACCGCTACCTTTCCGCCACCACCACCACACACCACCACCCTCTTCGCCGCCGCCACCGCCACCACCAGTGCTGACACCACCATCGCCTCGCCAAAACCGCTAATGCAGCAGATAGAGTTTCGTCCCTCGTCGTTAATAGCCGAAGCTTTCCATATTGGTCAAGCGACGTCGTTCCTTCACTTATTCATGTCTCTATTTCCCTATTTACGACAAAGAAGTAAGATAGACGGAATGAACAAAAAAAGAAGAAAGAAAGAAAGAAGAAGAAAAAACGCTACACCTCCTTCCCGCTACCTTCATCTACCTCGCAAATTGTCACCTTGATTTCCCACTTCGCTACCGCCGCTACAAAACAGTCCGCTACAGCGCTTGAAAAACACCGCTACCTCAAGGTCCCAGCGCCGCTACTGTTCCGAGATCAACTTATAAGCTTTAAAAAGAAAAAGTAAAGCAAGAAAGAAGGAAATAAATAAATAAAAAAGTAAAAAAAGTAAAGAAAGAAAGAAAGAAAGAAAGAAAGAAAGAAAGAAACGCTACAAAAAAAAAAATCCCGCTACATTCCCGCTCGCTACATAATGCCACATCGACGCTTCCCTTTACTCAATCGCAAAATAAATAAATAAATAAACAGATACATAAAATAAGAAGTAAATAAATAAAGAAAAGAAAATTAATTTAATTAATGAACAAAGAATAATACAAAGGCCACAAACAACATTATCAGTAACAATACTATAATACAATGCAACACAGAAATAATGGACGTTACATAACATATTATAATGATACACTGTGTATTCTATGCTGCACAATAATAATAATAATATTAATAATAATAATAATAATAATAATAATAATAATAATAATAATAATAATAATAATAATAATAATGATAACAATAATAATAATAATAATAATAATAATAATAATAATAATAATAACAATAATAGTATTAATGATAATAATCATAATCATTATGTTGCTGATGTTAATGATAATGAAAGGTTTGCAATAATAACTAATAATAAAAATAACGATAATAATAATAATAATAACAAAATAATAGTGCCAACAACACCAATAATAATAATAGCATCAACAACAATTATAATACCAACAGCAACAATACCAAGAACAACAAGAACAACAAATAACCGCGGGCACCTTCCCGCCGCCGCCCACCAGCACGCGGCCTCCCACCAAGTCCGTAAATATTTTATCGACACAAGGGTATTTAACTGTTATTTCTCACGCTCACCCCTCCCTACCCCTCACCCCTGCTTCTCACACTTACACATAAACATAAGCACGCACACCCTCACATGCACATACACATACGTGCATGCACGCACACACGCACGCACCCATGCACACGCGGTCGCAAACACACACACGCACGCACATACACAAACGCCCGCACGCCCACACATACACGCGCGCACGCGCACACAGAGGACATCACTCTCGCTCGCAAGACACACAAGCATCCACACGCACGCACGCACAGCCACCCTAACATGGCGGCCAACACGTGCAAACCTGCCTTGGCACATATGCTCTTAACCTTCCCACCCCCTCTATCCTTCCCTGTCCCTACCTCCCTCTCTTCCTCTCCCTACCTCCCTACCTCCCTCTCTTCCTCTCCCTCCCTTACTCTATCTCTCCCTACCTCCCTCCCTTCCTCTCCCTCCCTCGCTTGCCCCCTCCCTCACTCCCCTCCTCTGTCGTGGCGCCAAAATGAACCTCTTGCCATTCCATCACCCTACATCCTTCCTGAACACATACTCACACACATACCGTGCACACTCACAGATTCACACATGCGTACGGACATGCACGTCTGTGTGCGTATACACAATTCGTAAAGGCCCGATACCAATTCAACCTGTTTTTGTGTTGTATTTTTCATCAGGAACCGATAAAATATACATCATTCTTCACCTCGCCTCTCATTACGTTTTTTTTTCTCGATTTCTCCTTCCCACACTTAACCTACCCCCTCCCTCCCTCCCTCTCTACTTCTATCCTCTCCTCTCCTCTCCCCCTCCTTCCCTCTTTCCTCTCCCCTCTCTCTCTCTCTTTCCTCTCCTGTCCCCCTCCCCCCCCTCTTTCCTTTCCTTCCCTCTCCTCTCCCTCCCTCCTTCACTCTATCCTCTCCTCCCTCCCTTATCGCCCCCTCCTCCCTCTCCCTTACCCCCTCCCCCCAAAGTTCCGATTCCCGAACACCCACCCAGCGTCGACGAATCCCCCCCCCCCCTCCCTACACACACGGTATAAATAGTCGGAATATCAAGTCTTTGAATCTCCCTCTCCCTCTCCCCTCTACGAGACCATCGTATAGGACCGTAACGAAGATATTATTTTTTTTGCTTGTTTTCGTTTTTTTCTTTTCCTTTTTTTGTTGTTAATGGTGACAGGGGGGGAGGGAGGGAGGGAGGGAAGGGGGGAGGGAGGGAGAGAGGGAGGGAGGAAGGTAGAAAGGTGGGAAAGTAGGGAGGTAAGAAGGAAGGAAGGAAGGGAGAGGGAGGGGAGGGAGGGAGGGAGGGAGGGAGGGGAAGAGGGGGAGGGGGAGAGGGAGGGAGAGAGGGAGGGAGGGAGGGAGAGAGAGAGAGGGAGGGAGAGAGGGAGAGAGAGAGAGAGAGAGGGGAGAGAGAGAGAGAGAGAGAGAGAGAGAGAGAGAGAGAGAGAGAGAGAGAGAGAGAGAGAGAGAGAGAGAGAGAGAGAGAGAGAGAGGGAGAGGGAGAGGGAGAGGGAGAGGGAGAGAGAGAGAGAGAGAGAGAGAGAGAGAGAGAGAGAGAGAGAGAGAGAGAGAGAGAGAGAGAGAGAGAGAGAGAGAGAGAGAGAGGTGAGAAGAGACGAGGGAGGTGAGAAGAGACGAGAAAGGTGAGAAGAGACGAGAAGAGAAAGGGAGAAAGAAAGAGAACAAGAGAGAAGAGAAGAGAAGAGAAGAGAAGAGAAGAGAAGAGAAACACCGTTCCTCCAGAGTATCCCAAACACGACACGTCACTTTTATCGTGCTCCAGTATAGCCAACGACACGAGAGAGTGTAAACAAGCACAAATGTAGCCAAAACAGGCCGCAGATGCCGACAAAGTGCCCTTGATTTTTTTTTTTCAATTTGAGCGACGAAATTGGGAAAAAGGACGATATCGATGATTATATATATCTAATCGATTGCGAATACGTCGATCTATAAGGGGTGATCATGTGACGATGATGGTAATTATCAAAATAATGAGGAAAAAGAACACCAATTAGGTCTACAACGCAGTCAAAATGATGATAAAGATAATGATAATGATGAAAATATTAGTAATACTAAAAAAAATAGTATTTAACAACCAAAACTACAACAGCGAGAACAATAAAAAAACTAAATAACAACTATAATAATGGCGAAATAACCACAATTAATTTAAAAAAAACGTTAATAAAAACAAGAGTGACAATGATAACGATGATCACGATAAAAACCTAATAACAATACTAATGCTAATAACAAATATTAATAATGATAATGATGAAATTGCTAATAATGAAGAGGAAGAAGAAAAAGAGGAAGGAAAAGAGGAGGGGGAAGAAGAAAAAGAAGAGGAAGAAGAAAAAGAAAAAGAAAAAGGAAGAAGGAAAAAATCCCATTAAAAAAAGGAAAAAAAGGGGAAACGTCAATACCAAATGACACGCGATGCCGCCTTCGTTGCTCCTTCCCTGGTGACCGAGAGACCGTGAGAGAGAGAGAGAGAGAGAGAGAGAGAGAGAGAGAGAGAGAGAGAGAGAGAGAGAGAGAGAGAGAGAGAGAGAGAGAGAGAGAGAGAGAGAGAGAGAGAGAGAGAGAGATAGAGAGAGAAGAGAGAGAGAGAGAGAGAGAGAGAGAGAGAGATAGATAGATAGATAGATAGAGAGATAGAGAGATAGAGAGATAGAGAGAGAGAGAGAGAGAGAGAGAGAGAGAGAGAGAGAGAGAGAGAGAGAGAGAGAGAGAGAGAGAGAGAGAGAGAGAAGGGGGGAGGAAGGAGATGGAGAGAGAGAGAGAGGAAGGAGATGGAGAGAGAGAGAGACGAAAGAGATGGAGAGAGAGAGAGGAAGGAGATGGAGAGACAGAGGAAACAGATAGAGAGAGAGGAGGGAGGAAGGAGATAGAGAGAGAGAGAGAGAGGATAGAGTGAGAGAGAGAGAGGATAGAGTGAGAGAGAGAGAGGATAGAGTGAGAGAGAGAGAGGATAGAGTGAGAGAGAGAGAGGATAGAGTGAGAGAGAGAGAGGAAGGAGATAGAGTGAGAGAGAGAGGAAGGAGATAGAGTGAGAGAGAGAGGAAGGAGATAGAGTGAGAGAGAGAGGAAGGAGATAGAGTGAGAGAGAGAGAGGAAGGAGATAGAGAGAGAGAGAGAGAGAGAGAGAGAGAGAGAGAGAGAGAGAGAGAGAGAGAGAGAGAGAGAGAGAGAGAGAGAGAGAGAGAGAGATGGGGGGGGAGAGGAAGCAGCAACATAGGGCCGATGCCGTCAACATAGCGCGAGGGAGAATGGAAGGAAAAATAACATACGACCGGAGGCATCAACATAATGCGTCAGAGATATGAGGACCATGCAACATAGGAATCAACGACGGAAATATCGAGAAACTCAGGTAAAGATATGAGGCAGACGTAACATATACAGATATGAGGAAGAAACGACAAAGAATCGCAGACGGCAACATAGCGAAAGAGAGAAAAATGAGAAAGCAACATGAGATAAGAGATGCCGATACAGACCAACATGAGGATCAACGACGCCAACATACATGAAGACATGAGGAACAAGGGCGAGATTCACTACCGAAACCTCATGCCAGAGCCACAACAAGCGAGTCATGAGGTCAAAACAAGAGAAAACCAAGGAACACAGACAGTTAATACGCGAGGCCACATGACACGACCGCAACATAGGATCGACGACGCCAGCACGAGAGAGATGTTAGACACACACACACACACACACACACACACACACACACACACACACACACACACACACACACACACGCACGCACACACACAAACGCCAACATACGAAGAAAAACACACAGGAGACAGCGCCAACATAGAACGAAAACACACGTGCTACATGCACACATGGAGCCGCGGTCATAACAACATACGAAAGACAACACCAACATAGAGCGGAGAAACACGTGCTACTCATGCACACGAAGCCACATGACACGCATGCGAGACCTGATACAACATAGGCATTCATGTTACCGGAGAAGAAAGTGATAAAGAATAGAGATAAACTGATAATTCTAGTAATAATAGTGAAAATTAGAACAATGATGGTGGTGGCGATGAAGATGTCTAACAAGATAAAGATGATGGTGGTGGTGGTGGTGATGATGGTGATGGTGGTGGTGATGGAGACGATAATAGAGATGTTGATGATCAAGAATATCATGATGATAAAGATAGTGGTGACAATACTGAAAATGATTAAAAACGGTAATGCTAAAGGTGGTGCTGGTGGTAACGATAATGATGATGATGCTGATAAGATGGTGGTAATGATGATAACGGTAACAATGACGACTAAGATCATTCTGATGATGATGATGGTGACGATGATTTCGAAGACAACGATGTAGATGAGAGCGAGGTCAAACGAAACAAACAAAAAAAATAAAATAAATAAATACAATGACAACATACGCCCTATCACGCTCACCCATTTAAGAAACCCCCTAAAATGCTGATAATAACCTTTAATTAAAAAAAAGAAAGGCAAGGACGATATTATGCTACGGGGAGATGAAAGGAAGACTGTGGTCCGATTTAAAAACAAATCAATGGTGTGTGTGCGTGTGTGCGTACATATGCGTGTTTGTGTTCGTGTGTTTGTGTATGTGCTTTTGCGTGAGCTTGTCTGCGTGCATGTAGAACACGTATGCGCGTACGAGCCATTATCTCCGTACAGCCAAGTCTCAAAACACCTGCCAAGCATGTTTCGAACTTCGTCTCGGAGCAACCTATGAGCGCGACCCTCCTCGAGTCAGTTTCGAGCGCTTCGAAGCTTCACTCACGAGTCATGCCCGCGACTCCACGCGCGCTTAATTTAAATGTACCAAAATATAACTACGCCTCTACCGTATCGCCCATAAAAACTACCTCGCCTCTGAAGACGGTTTCGAAGCTTCATTCACAACTGTACCTACGCATTTGTGTATGCATTTACGTACATCGTTTAGTATCAATTGAGTAAATACATCAACGAATAAATAAACAACGCAACAACACAGATGTAAACCTCGATGACGAAGGATAAAACCGCGCCAGAAAAAAAACTAACAAGGAAGATGAGGAGGAGGGAGAGGAAGATCAGGAGGAGGAAGAAGAGGAGGAGGAGGAGAGGAAGAAGAAGAGGAGGAGGAGGAGAGGAAGAAGAAGAGGAGGAGGAGGAGAGGAAGAAGAAGAGGAGGAGGGTGAGGAAGAAGAGGAGAAGGAGGGTGAGGAAGAAAGGGAGGAAAAAGAAGAAGGAGAAGTAGAAATAGTAGCAGAAGGAGGAAGAGAAGTAATGAAAAACAAAAACAGGAATGAAGACAAGAGATAATGAAAGGGTGACAGGCACAGGGCAGATAATGAGAGGGTGACAGGCACAGAGCAGATAGCGAGGGAAGCAAGAAATGAGGAGTGTTGCGTAAGCGAGGGAAATACGAATCCGCGGAAAATGAGGGATACGCAAAGGTGAGGCAAACAGGGGGGGTGGGAGATGTGAATGCAAGGGAAATGAGGCAGATACAAAAGTGACTGTAGTGAGGAAAGATGCGAAAGTGAAGGGGATGGTGATGCGAGATAGGGGGGCAGAGGAGGAGGGAAACGAAAGTGAGGGAAATGAGGGAGATGCGAGAGTGAGGGAGACACTGTGAGGGAAATGA
>NC_091588.1:5980534-6000534 GCF_042767895.1 Penaeus vannamei
ACTAACACCCCATGGGGTCTCCAAGTTACATTCTCTCACTTGTTAGCTTATGTAATTACGTAGATACGTTACAAAACTTATCTGTCGCAGGTCATGGACTGGTGTAGTGGTCAAAGCATTCCAGGTTGGTTAGGTTATCTAGGCCATGTAGTTCTGGCTCAGGCTATCTAAAGTGCACAGGGACAAACTTCTTGTTTAATCTGGCCGTAACAAGGAAAATCTAAATGCCATACTGTTCTACACGTTGTCCTAATAAGTAAGATAAAAATTTGCATCTTATAAGGTTGAAGTCTATCTAAACTTTTTTTTTTCTTTTTTATCTACCAACTACATCACCTAATGCCCGCAGGGACTTGGAGAGGGAAAATCTATAAATCTCTCATCATCATCAAGGGGGCTGACACTGACAGGGGCGCATAGCCGCATCCGCCCTTCGCTTCCACGTACGAGGATCCCTCATGGCTAGACGCCAGGCAGGGACTCGACCCATCTCTAGTTCTTCACGGCAGGTTTGGTCGATCTGCCCAAGGCACAACTTCCTAGGTCGTCCCACAGGCCTCCTCCACCCAGGGTTGTCTCGAACAGAGACGACCTGATGGGCAGGATCATCCTGAGGAAAGTAAGCCAGGTGGCCGTATAGCCTGAGTTGGCAATCACGGATTGTGCAGATAACAGGTCCCGCCAACAGTACCCTATGATCCAGCACAAGGACCTTTTACAAAAGGCTTCAAGACGAGCCTCCAAGGCACAGGACAATGTCCAGGTTTCGCTACCGTATAGCAAAACTGGCATTATCAGGGCCTTAAAAACCTGTAGCTTGGTCCTTCTGCACAGGTACTGACATCTCCAAATACCCTTGTCGAGAGAGTTCATGACCCATGCTGCCAGGCCAATCCATCTGCTGACTTCATGGTCTGACAGCCCAGAGTTATGAACTACACTACCAAGGTATGGAAAGCTCTCTGTGACTTCAATGTCCTCACCGCAAGCACGTACCGACTGAACAGGTTCTCCTAACAAGTCCCCAAATTCCTGGACCTTGGTCTTGGTCCAGGAGACCTCTAGACCCAAGGGCTTCGCTTCATTGCTAAATGCATCGAGAGCCGCCACTAGGGTTTCCAAAGACTCAGATAGAATGGCAACGTCATCAGTAAAGTCAAGGTCTGTAACCTTGATATTGCCCAGTGTTGATCCACAATTACTTTGACCAGTAGCTCTGCCCAGTATCCAGTCCATGCTGGTGTTGAAAAGAGTTGGCGCAAGGACACAGCCTTGCCTCACTCCTGAACTAATAGAAAAGAAGCTCGACAGGCCCCTACCACACTTTACAGTTCTTTCAGTACCAGTATACAGGCTTGCTATTAGTCCAATAATCCTTGTTGGAATTCCTCTCAGTCTCAGGATCTCCCAAAGTGACTCTGTTTAAATCTAAACAGTAACAAGTCCCATATAAACACTAGTATGTATAGCGAGTGGGTTCTATCGAAAGCTAGAACTTGCTATTAGATCTACATAATCAGCAAAAAAAAATCATAATCTATGCAAGGCCCTTCATTTAAGAACCCAGAAAGATATAAAATTTCCACAATTTTCATCAATACTATATATTATGCTTTAAAATAAATTACTTGCTTAATCTTAGCTATTTTTGTTGTCAGTCACCTTTCCATCTTAAGCTTTCCTATTTCCTTTCCTATTATACATTATCTCTAACCTCCACTGACAATTTCTCCAAGACATAGTAATTCAAATCTGATGTTACAGGAATCAACTTCCCAGATAAATATTTCACACTGTTTTATGGGTAAACATTACTGAAATAACAGTGCTCCAATTCCTTAAATAATGACCACGGCCACAAATCCTCATTATTCCAACCTTAAGAACCAATAAACCTTCATTACATATATTCTGAATTGGCCTGCTTAATTATTCACTAATAACTTGCCAACAAACTCCATCTTGCCAGAATATACACCTTGGTTTGCTGAACTCTGTCGATGTGCCAAAGGCATATCCGCCACTGCCATCACTTCAGTCACTACAGGTGTATCAAGAAGTTTTAACTCAAGATTTGAAGTTATGCATCACAGATCAGAGTAAGTTAGTCATAAGTATTTGTTTTTTTATCATTATTGTAAAAAACATGCCATATAAATGCAAGGTGGAAAAAAAAACAGTGTTTCCTGCTTTGAAACACTGTGGGTTTCTTGGAAATATTACTATTTTCCGCAATGGCCAACAATAAAGCACAATGTTCCAGTGGGAGTAGGGAGTAGTTCCGAAAGATATCTAACTGTGGGAATCCACTGCCACCATGTCAAAATGAACCCTTTACTTGCCATGCCAAGAGGAACCTGTGACCACTGCTGGTCTATTTTCAGTTCTAAACAGAGACCAGCTTTGAGGGAGCAACTTCCCCACAGCCTCTTCATGTCAACAAACCACCTACTCATAGCTATATGGACCGAGCATGTGTTTAATTTGCTGTTTAATTTGGCTCTGATTTCCAGAATTTTTGCACTCATAATACACTCTTACTATGTATAATCAAGGAGTAATGAAAATCTCCAGTTCTCTTAGCTTTTCACATGGTATTTTATCTAAGAAAGAACCACAATGCTACCTATATAACCGCCACATACACAAAGTTTCTGGCACAAACACTGGTATTACACAGGTTCTTCCAAGACATTGCTTCACTATTCCACTTATGGCACTGTGGATCCATAATAAAAAGAAAAAAAAAGAAAAAAGTAGTAATAATAAAGTCATCAATAACAACAAAAACAATAATGATGACAAAAAAGTAAGAATTACATACTAGTTTTCCTGTACAGCACATATTTCATAACATTTCAAAACAGTCAAAAAATTCAAATAACTCTCAAAGGTCATGCAGAATTAACAACCTATGCACATAATAGAGAATCATTTCTTCATTTATCTATTTTTAATACATGAAAAAAAAATTAATCTACAAGCTTTAATTGGAGAGATATCAAACTCTCCTTTATATTTCAAACTCTTTAACTGCCAAATTTAGTAATGAAACCAGATAATCCTGCCAATATAAAATTCAAAATACTTCATGGTATCCGTCACAATCTATCAATGTCTGAAAATCTTATACAATATAACCACAGGAATTTCAAGAAAATAATAAAATGCTGAAAATATTCATAAATGAATAAATTATCAAAACTTATATACATAAATGGACTGTTGATTGTCTCGAACAAAAATTTAATATTCCAAGATATTCTGATGAAGGAAATTGTTTTGGAAAAAAAAATCTACAGAAAAACAGTAACTAATTGTTCTACGGACTTATGTAACTCATTTATAGTATTGGAAATATCGTATTTTGAGCAATAAAAAAATTTTAGGTTATAAAATATGCAAACCTATGATAAAGACTTTGTACACTTATATCAGGTAAGAGACAGAAACAAAAATAAATTGCCCTTGAAAATGTGTTACATTTTGTGCACATTGCAACTGATTTCTGGCATTGATACTTGATTTCTTCAAATGCGCTCTGGATATACTTTGTTAACTATACATTTCTTCGCTGGTTAATTTTTCCAATCTTATAAATATAATAAATTAGTAAATTCACATTCCAATGCAACATGCGAAAGGAATAATCCGATTCTTCATTTAGACTGTACTTAACTTGCCATAATCGGAAATGCATATTCGAACCAATTAAATGTTTCCATAATTTTTCTTAATAATGCAAAAACCCATTAATTAATCAAAAGGCAATTCTCTGGGCTGATTAAGACAACACAACACCCCAAAAACATTGTAAAAACCGAAAGAGAAAAAAGACAATCATCAAGAGAGGCAAATCGAGGAATGTCAAGAAACCCGACAAAGGAATAAAGGAAATTAGAAAAATAATTTAAAATAAACTAGGTAGGAATACACAGCAACTGAAATAATATACAACCGAAACAGATTATCAAGAAAAGACAACGGAAATAAATCAGTAGGAATGGAAAAATAAGAGAAACGGGGAAGATTTACAGCGAAAGGGAAGAGCGAAAAGGGGAGAAATAAGTCTGCCTCTTGTATGTCCTCCGCCATAAACGCTTCTCCATCGCCATCACACGGACCTCTTCCCCCGCGCACTTTAAACTCCCCTTTCTCCCCCCTCCCGCCATTACGCCTTGTGACAACTACTCCAGCGCCTCCGCCAGTCAGCTCGTGATCTCCGAAGAGTAGTCGTGTCGGCCTATTCACCTGTCAAAAGGGTTTAAAGGCGGAGAAACGGAAGGGCTTACCAGGTATTTGAATCTCCTTCGACACTCCACGCGCAGGTGAGCCTCCCGGATGACAACATCACGCGAGAGACTATAGTATTGGATCCATTATTTAAGAATTCTAAAAGTCTTATATAAATCTTGTTAGTTATCGTAATGAATACTTGAATAGTGGTTAATCTATTGGAGTGGTTTGATTTACAGTTTGTTTAGATGTTGATTAATTATCCGAATTTCTTCGTTGGCCACAGTGTTTCGTTTGAGTTTCGAGAAGAACATAAACAAACCCTAGGAAGTGTTGGGCGGCGTCTGCTTTTGTTTTTATTTTGTTCCTCATTTTTAGTTTTGTATTTATTCTTGGCTTTGTTTTGTCGTTGTTTTGCTGGACGGCATCCACTTCTCTGTTGCTTTTGTTTTCGTCTGATCCTTGTTTTTGTTGTGCTGGGCGGCGTCTGCTTTTGAGCGATGGCTGTTTCGAATTTCTTCCTTAATTTCTACCATAGCTATGTCGTTATTATGCAATGTAACGATGGAACGAAATCAGATCTCTTTAAAACCATACATTACAAACTCATTTTCCCGCAACGACCACCTCCATCATCAAAAAATATACTTACCCCGAAACATGAGTCACCATGAATATTTCACTATACATTACGGGAAAGTCGGCGAAAAGTTACGGAAAACCGTCATTATACAACACGTGAGCCAAAATCAGCGATTCACCAAGTGTTGCGCAAGTCGAAGGTCTTGAAGTCCTTCCTGTGGGACTGATATGTGGCCTTGGGGAGAGTGAATGCCATACCTTCCTTTATTTTCAATCTTTTGCCGTTAATTCATAGGGTATGCCTTTCGTGCTTTCGTCTGCACCAACCAGGGACGATGACTCACTTATGCCCTTCGTCTTATCGGAGGAAGTGCGATTTTAGCGCACTCTTAACAGTTTGGAGATAAGGCCCAGGTCGAGAGCGAGTGCGTCATATGGTAATCTATTTTGCAATTTGTCGGCTTCTAAAATAAAAACACGTCGATATTAATAGCCTGCGTGGCAACCTGTCACATAATTCGTCTGATAGCCAGTTTATATAATTTATTCCGATGCTATTAACGATTTACCTCGCGTTGGATATCCAAATAAGGCTTGAAAGTACATTCTGACTGTGGCCTTGAATCGTATAAGGAAATACTAAAGAGCTTCCTGGCGAATACGTATGTGTAGTATGAACAGGCAATATTACAAGTATTGTACTAGCGCGAATGTTGATAATGGAACATCTGTGCCCGATTGTCTATATGTGTACAACAAAAAGACTTTCAATACCTGGGGAAATTGTACTTGTTCGATTTGTTGCTATGGAGCCTTTATTTGTTAATGATTGATTGTTTAAAGGTATATATATATACATATATATATACATATATATATATTATATATATATTATATATATATATTATATATTTATAGATATATTATATATAATATATATATATTATATATATATTATATATATTATATATATATCTCATATATATATATTATATATATATATTATATATGTGTATATATATTATATATATATATTATATATATGTATATATCATATATATATATGTATATATTATATATATATCATACATATATATATATTATATATATATAATATACATATATATTATATATATATTATATATATATTATATATATGTATCTATATTATATATATATATTATATATTTATTATATATATGTATATATATATATTATAGATATATATATATTATATATATGTATATATATTATATATATATATTATATATATGTATATATATTATATATATGTATATATTATATATATATTATATATATGTATATATTATATATACAATATATATATTATATATAAAATATATATTATATATAATATATATATATATATATATATATATATATATATAACTTAAGCACACATACACACAGATATATATGTATTTGTGTATGTATGTACGTAAGGGACGTTCCAGAATTAAGTGAAATAAAGTAATTGGTCTCGGCGTTCGAGATCACGTGGTGTAATCCGTTACACTGCAAATCAACGTCTCACAACTTATCTCTCACTTGCGTTCTCACGATTTCTGTAGTCTGTTATTCTGAACACTATAACGAAAATGTTCATCCATCTATGTCAAGTTTTAGATTTTGTAAAATGAGCGGATTTGGGGGAAGGGTGATTAGAACCGTTACAACGCTACATTTCCCGCTAAAAAATATTTAAATATCCTGTGGTATATTCGCTTTCATATTTTACTGCTGATATTAATTTTATATCGAATTACTAATTCTTATAATGATAAATATTATTCATTTTTTATAGCTATATCTTCACCGGCGTCTTGTATTCCCGTAGTGACCTTGCAATGATTCATCAGTGATCCAACCTCGACAGCAACATCTCTGCAGCAGCAACATCATTTCCACGTCCCGACCCCTGCCTTCACCATTTACTTATATTTTACTAGCATTTATCTACTGCGATTTCGGCCCCCATGCCAATTTGATGCACTTTTATGTCTATCTCATAATTCCGTAATTGATGTGTATTTGTTTTCCCTAAGCAGGTTCAAATGAGCTTTGGTTTCTGTATAATTTGTATGTTACCACATTTCTCGAGGAATTACGTAATGTTTTGACGTAAAATGAGAGTGTTTTGTGTGTGTGTTCTCTGGATAGTAGTCTGTACATGTATTTCTACATATAGCGGTTAATTAAGGCAAGTAACACGAGACTAAGCAAGTTTAGGAGGAATTCTTCGAAGCCAAGCTAGTTTTCGTTTTATAAAATTTGTTATTTTAATTATTTTCCTCTTTATAAGTGTAGGTAAGTTGTTGTGTTTACATGTTTTACGTAATATGCTTATACCGTAAGTATAAATGATTTACATGAGTGCATCTGTGTCTATATCTGTGTAATTTATTTACATACGTATATATACGTGTATACATGCACATACATACAAACAATATGGCTTTTCATCACTTCCTTCTCGCGAACAGCTCACCAAAATCCACGTAAGTACATGGTATACAAGTTACTTATATAAGACCTGCTGCTCACGACTGTACGCTCGTGTAAGGTTGGGCAGGAAAAGGCGTGGAAAATCTTGCAGCTGCGTCCTTGTTTCGCTGAACAATGAATACGTTAGAGCACATGCCTTTTCAGACGGTTATGGAGGCCAAAAGCTACTTTTCAGAGGTCAGCGTTTTATTTATTATTGTTATTAATAGTTTTTATCATTTATCTTATTAATATTGTCATTATTGTTGTTGTTATTACCATCATTATTATTATTACTTCTATTATAGACGTTATTATCATCATCGTTATTATTGATAATGTTGTTATTACCATTATCAAACTTTTTATCATCATCATCGTTATTATTGATATTGTTGTTATTATCAATATTATTAACATCATCATTGTTATTATTGATGTTGTTATTATCATTATCAATATTATCATCATCATCATTATCATCACTGCAACTACTATTTTAGAAGCAATCGGATTGATAAAAAAATGGCGGAAAGAGGATAACCATCAACAACCTTACTTAGCCTAAAATCTGACTGCCACCGACCGACAGACAGACAGACCAAGAATATAAGAGACTCTCCTCGCAGGCTGAGCAGCAGACCACGAGCCACTCTGTAAAGTCCGCAGAAATACTGAGAACTCTTTGTCCATTGTGCTTCATAGAACACAGTTACATTTACAGCTGGGAGGATGAAGATCTAAATATAATGTTTCCGGTTTGATGTTTAAGGGGTGTACTGTATGTGCATACATACGCTCGCGATACACGCATGTCTGAGGCTATGTGTAAGTATATTTGTATTTGTGTACAGGAAAAGTTTAAAAGTAAATACACCTTTATGTGTACATACACTCGCATTCTCATACACAAGGTTTATAGACCTTGCTCATACATAAGCACCACCGTATATATATATATGTATATATATAAATATATATATATAGAGAGAGAGATAGATATATACATATATATTTGTGTATATGCATATATATGTATATATTTATATATATATGTTATATATAGGTAGATAGATATATGTATGTATGTGCATTTATGTTTGTATATGTACACATACATATATTGGCAAACAGAAACATAAATATCAATATATATATGTGATATATATAAATTACATATATGTGTTTGTGAGTATTTATGTAATATTCGAGGACTGCCTTTTATAAGAAGAGAACATTAGTAATGAAATTCTCAGCTGAGTATATACCTTACATAAGTGTCAGACTCGATCCTGCCAGTCACTGTCCCTTTGCTTCGGGACTCCAGGGCGTGAGGCAGGATCACCAAAATAAAAACCATCAAACAAATTTACATATATATATATATGTATATATATAATTTTTTTTCTTTCTTTTTTTTCTTTTTCTTTTCTTTTCTTTTCTACAATCAATACGTAATTTTCGGAAAACATCTTGGCAACATGAGGAGCAATTCACTCGTTGGGTTCTCAAACACAGCGGCCTACATCTGGGTAAGTGTGTTTACTATGCTCACCCATACCCTGTCACTCCTCTTTAACACCTCTAGGGAACAGGGCGTAGCTGCTTCAAAAATACATTGTAATATTGGTTGTATTGCGCGTTTCCTTTGTATAGGAAAATGAGTGTTGCTTTAAGTACCAGTTTGTGCGGAAACAAGGCCGTAAATAGGAGACGAGATGTGACTGTAAGTGAAAATAATTTAATAGTGAAGTTCGTTTTCTTTTCCAGGAAAAAGACATTGTAAATATACCTTGTTTTGGCCAAATCCGATGGATTCCGCTACCGTCATCCACGACATACGTTGAATACTTCCTTCTGTGACACTGTTGGACTTTATGAAAATCACATATATCTTCGCCTTTTATTAATCCCTTTTCATCAGATATCGGTAATGGGATAGGGGCTAACTCGTAACAAGTATTTCTTTAACTCTTGAGGTAGGTTTATAGTGTAAAGTATTTTCTGAAATTGAGCACTGTAGTACTAACCTGAATGCGGTCATTTGTTTCTTAAACGATCTTGTTGTTTTGCTCAATTAATACACATTTTCTCTTAGTTTTGAGAGATTCATTCACTATATTCTTTAGCTTCGTAGTTTATTGGTTCAGGTAATCCCATATTACAGAATACAGAAACACGGTCTTGCGTTCTGACAATAGGGCTGTGATGATGGAGCCATGCAATAAACTTGATAAATCCTCTTCATCCTTTTCAATCTCTCGGTCCTTCATTGAAAGGTTGCAAGGTGCAGTAAGTCAGAACTATTAAATTCTACAACACTTTGGCGCCCATGGTAAGCCAAAGACCCATGGATTCTGAAAGCTTTCGATGGAGTCTTTCGACCGGTTTGTTAACCTGACGCCTGACCCAATACATATTCACTATATACGGACATGCATATACACAGAAACAAATGGTTGTCTATCTCTCTGATGGATATACATTTATCTTACCATCTGTCCGATAGACATGCATATCTTGACTGATAGATATGTATTTATTTCTGTGTATATGCTTGTCCGCAAAGTGAATATTTTTTGGGTCAGGCCTCGCACAATTTCAACAAACCGGCTATTTTGCCTCCAAAAATCAGCATATTTTCCAATTAAACCTATTATATTAATCTACCCATACAGCACGCCAATACTTATCAACACACACACACATGAAGAATATGGCATGAAAATACAGCGAAATATATGTTACACAGTACTATAAGAGTAAACACCGCTAGAATGCACGAATGGGCGGGACTAGTATCAAGAGGTGGAAGCCAAATGTGTTTATCTTAGACTAGGTATGTGAAAGTCACGGGCGAATGATACTGGAAGTCTATCCCTTATGCTAGTTGTAAAGTACAGAAAAAAAAATATAATTATGCTTACCTATATATAGAGTGTATATACATAAACATATGTGTATATACATATTTGCGTGTTTATATATATATATATACATACATACATACATATATATATATATATATATATATATATATATATATATATACATACACACACACAAACACATATATAAACAAAACAACATGTATACACACACTTGCGTATATACATGTATTTATATATACATAAACATACACGTATATATATACATAAACACTCATACATAGGAACAATGATAATAAAAATAGCAGTAAGAGCAGTAAAGATAAAAACAACAATCATGATTACATAAATGTAAAAAATATAAAAAAGTAAATAATTTTTACATTCATATGCTGCAGCTTACATAATCAACAAGTGAATTACACAGAAACAACAGCATAGTCATGTTAATTAAAATTATGGTGATAGAAATGAGGCGAGAATAATTCAATCCTGGATATTTTACACAGATGAAAAATATTACAGATGCTTCTACATTTCAGCATATATATATATATATATATATATATATATATATATATATATATATATATATATATACACATACATACATACACACACACACACACACATATATATATATATATATATATATATATATATATATATATACTGTATATATTGTATATATATTTACATATATGAGTATATATATACATTATTCATTCATGAATCGCCAATAATTCTTTTCAGTTTTAGTAATTGTTTTATTTCGTGTCCGACTATTTACCTGAAAACTTATAGAAAATATAAAATCTGTTCAGTTGTTAACCTAAAGCATTAAAGGCCTGATGAGTATATGAGAATTTTCTTAATCTCATAAATAATAAACCCATCGTAAAATGTTACCATATATTAAGGTAAGAATGTTGAAAAAATAGGTTTCGAGTTCATCCATGACAGTGTGAGGAGACAGTTTCGAATCTTGGTAATGAATCTTTTTCGCTTTGGATTGTGTTTCGGATCAAGAGTCGAAACTTGCGGTTCACCCATTGGCACCGCTGAGCACGGGGTTGCAGCGTGCTTCGGAAATAAGATTCGAAACTGGTGATTCTTAAGTTGGCAAACACCAGGGAAAGGTGCAGCGTGCTTCGGAAATAAGATTCGAAAATTGTGATTCTTAAGTTGGCAAACACCAGGGAAAGGTGCAGCGTGCTTCGGAAATGAGATTCGAAACTGGTGATTCTTAAGTTGGCAAACACCAGGGAAAGGCTAGATCAGTAGCAACTCCAGGAGGTGTCATTGCGTCTGTTTTGATGATTGTTCAATGAAAATATAACCATTAAAACCATGATCTTCCATCCTTTTTGAAAATTGGAGAGACCAAAATGATCGACCATATTCACAAAGCATCCCTAACTCTTGTGACGTCATCAAAATAAACTCCATGTACTTTTTTTTCTCCAAAAATAGAATCTGACGCCATGACACCTCGAGTTGCTACTGACCTAGCCTTTCCCGCATAACACCATTCGAATCGTGCATCCAAAACGCATGTCCCGTACTCGCGTTTGGTACGTGTTTCAGATACGAAAATGGAAAAGGCCGGTTTGCAAGTTGGTAACACTGGTCGGTGTTGCCAAGGGTTGAACCGCCAATTTCGAATCATTTTTTTTTTCTTCAAGTTTCAAATACACTGGCCATAGTGAAGGATGAATTATGTATACCTCTATATAAGACAAATTTTAACCTTTTTATTATTTGATTTTAAAAAATAGCGATTTATTTACTAATAGGAATAAGTATGAGAAAGAATTAATTATGGTCAAATTCCATATCTTTATCATCGGAAAATAGGCATAAAAATTTTAAAGTAAAGAAGAAAAAATGTGTCATTTAGTCGATCGTGGTATAGCAAATATGAAATTATAATCTAAAACACCACAACGACACAGGAAAAATAGCGAAACCTAATATCAATTAAATAATATTTCACAATGATCCTAAAGCAAGCCATATCAGTTCACCCATTTACTTAGATCATCCAATCTCGCAATGAATAAATAAATAGAATAAATACTAACGAAAACACAATATGCGACGAACCAATATTGAAAACAAACAAGACAACACCAGATTTCAAGCAGAGAGGCCGGACTACCACACTGTGCTGCGCCTTGTGTGTTTTGAAGGCGTCGGTTCGGTTAAAAGTACCGAGCCAGCTGGTACCGGGAAATAGTTTTGGTTGTTTCACCGAAGCAAGTGATACTGAAATTGCAAGATTGGGATTGCACATTTTGTAGTTTTATCAAGGCGATTGAGATTTGAAAAGGTGTGCAAGAACGCGCGTGCATTCAAACATAAGGGCTTACACAAATACGTGCGAGGGCGCGCGCGCGCATATACACACGCAAACACTCACACACGAATTAAATCATATTCATATATATATATATATATATATATATATATATATATATATATATATATATATATATATATGTCTATATATAAATATATATATACATATATATATATATATATATATATATATATATATATATATATATATATATGTGTGTGTGTGTGTGTGTGTGTGTGTGTGTGTGTGTGTGTGTGTACGTAGACACACACTCACACACACACACACACACACACACACACATATATATATATATATATATATATAAATATAAATATGTATATGTATATATATGTATATATATACATACACACACACACACACGCATATATATATATATATATATATATATATATATATATATATATATATATATATATATATATATATATAGTTGTACATGCAGAAAATCCATTCTAAATCTCGCTGCTCGATGTGAGACGGCAAAATCCCGTTGGAATTCAGGCTGCATACAATGATGAGTTTTCAAATGCGCTGAACGTAAATCGAATAATTGTTTTATCTTTATTTCTGGTTCCTCAGTTATTAACATTTCTGAATATCCTTATACCTGTTCGTTGTATTGTCGTGTTCTTTATCTACCTCTTAATGTGTTGTATCAATTGCCTATCGTTCTCTTCGTATCTGCGAAAATAATGGACGCATTTCAATTCAAACTTTAAATGCAGAAATAAGTTTTGTGAATATTTGATCCAAGGGTGTCAAAAAAAAACACCCTCTCATCACGTTTTAACTTATTGTGACAATGATTCTTAATTTGCCATTTTTTCCCGCATTCGATTAACCAAGCGCGTTCGAATACGTTGCTGCCGGGTGTTTGTGGGCCTCAACTCGTGAAATTTCCGTTCTGAAATAACTCCGGGCGTTTGTTAGACATATGCTGACGACGACGAAGGCACAAGAATGCTGCTAATTAAATCATAAATATGCAGTACTTCGGGTTGGATGCAGCGGTGAGGCATGAATGTCACGGATAGTCCTCCGCATTGATCGCCGGCGCTGTGACATCCCTACCCCTCGTGGAATTACTACCCCCTCGTGGCACTCCGACCCCCTCGTGACTCTGCGACCCCTGACACGTTCCACTGGCACACAGGAACCTATGCTGGAACTTTACCTGTGCTAAAATACGCACATGCTCAGATCCACATTAATAAAGGCAGACATTCGGAAGATGAATAGAACAAAAGGAAAAAAAACAACAACAACAAACCGCGCTAACGACATTCATACTTCAATGTACACGTAAACATACACCGTCATACACGCACAGGTACCTATATTCCCGCCCATATGACCATCAGAAAAAAAAACAAAGGAATTTCTTCATGTTTACGACGACTTTGGGGGGACAAGCAAGCACTCGAGAACGGAAAGCAAAAGCAGGTTAGATGAACGAGAGACCCGATACGAGTGATCAAAATCGATCCCGAGTGACCAAACGGAGACTTCGCTTTTCGAACGTCTCTTGTCTTCATGGGGGGTGGGGGGAGGGCAGAGGGAGGAGGAAAGGGGAGACAGGGTAGGGGGAGGAGGGAAGGGGAGAGAGGATAGGGGGAGGGGCAGAGGGAGAGAGGGAAGGGGAGAGAGGGTAGGGGGAGGAGGGAAGGGGTGGAAGGAGGAGGGCTGGGAGAGGAGGGAAGGGGCTCGAGGAGGAGGGAGCGGGGTGGGGGAGGAGGAAGGGTTAAGGGGATGGAGAGGAGGGAGGGGGAAGGGGCTAGGGGGAGGAGGGAAGGGGAAGGGTTAAGGGGACGGAGAGGAGGGAGGGGGGAGGATGGAAGGGGGCTGAGAGAGGAGGGAAGGGGGGCTGGGGGAGGAGGAAGGGTTAAGGGGAAGGAGAGGGGAGGTTGGGGGATAGCGGAAGGGTTAAAGGGAGGGAGAGAGGTGGAGGAGGGGGAAGGAGGAAGAGGATGGGGAGAGGGGAAAGGAGGAGGAGGAGGAGGTTGGGGGATAGCGGAAGGGTTAAGGGCAGGAAAGGGGTGAAGGAGGAGGGGAAGGAGGAAGAGAATGAAGAGAGGGGAAAGGAGGAGGAGGAGGACGGGGATTGGGGAAGGGAGAGGGGAAAGAGGGAAGGTAGGAGAAAGAAAGGGGAGGAAGGGGACAGGGGATAGGGGGAAGAGAGAGAGAGAGAGAGAGAGAGAGAGAGAGAGAGAGAGAGAGAGAGGGGGGGGAGAGAGAGAGAGAGAGAGAGAGAGAGAGAGAGAAGAAGAGGCAAAGGGAAAGGAGGTGAAAGGAGTGGGGGGGGTCGGAAGAAGGGGAAAATGAGGAAGAGAGGAGAGAGGGAAAGGGAAAGGAGGTGAAAGAACAGGGGGAGAGAAAAGAATGGGGAAGGAGGAAGAAAAGGAGAAGAAATAAAGAGGGAAAGGAGAGAAAAGGAAGGGAAGAAATGGGGGAAGGGAGATATCTTATAAAGTAGAAGAGGAAGCAAATGGAGGTGAAAAGAGAAAGGTGGAGAGGGAAAAGGGAGAGAGGAAGATTGTTGGAGAGGGAAGGCGAGGAAGAGGATGATGGAGGAAAGGGGAAGGGGGGAGGGGGGGGGTTGAATTTCAAATGGTTAAAAAGTCAACGCCAGATTTCTGTTACGAATTTTCGTAAATGTTAATAATACCAATAATATCAGTAATTACAATAATAATACCTAAAATTCCTAATCTTATTAATAGGAATTACTATTAATGTCAGAATAAAAATAATCATATTTTTTTCTATCCTGATACTAATTATCATAATTAATATCACTGCTTTTCAAAATCTAATTGCCATCCCTATTACAGATTTAATTACCCACCATCAAATTCACATAATCTTAATGTTCCATCTTGAAAATGCCCACAAAGTTTTTTTTTTCAGGATTATACCCATTGCTGCGCTATACACAAGGATGCCAAATCCTTTCTTTTCCTGAAAACTGAAGCTGGAATGACTGCGACATGGGTTTCTGAAGCCTGTGGACAAAACACACACACACATACGCATACACACACACACACACACACACACACACATACGCACACACACACACACACACACACACACACGCACACACGCACACACACATACGCACACACGCACACACACACACACACACGCATACACACAGACACATGCACTCATACACGCACAAACACACACACACGAATGCAAGCACACACACGAATGCACACACACACACACACACAAACACATATATCTATATGCGTGTGTATGCAAGTATATATGTATATGCCCACACATTTACATGGCTCTTCAAATTAGACAAAATCACATTGAAACACCAGGGGCCTATTTTGGCGAAAATGATATTATGAATATGAACAAACCATGAATGAATTCTAAAAACATCAATCAGAGTCTATAAACAATTGAAAAGTAGTCAAAACTTTAGAAATAATACAATAATACTATGCACCAACATGAAATCAATTATTACATGATTAAAGCATAAATATAAGAAATAACAATTTAGACCAAATACCAGATAAAAACCAAAGGCCAATTAAAATTATCAAATAATGTTGAATATAATGGTAACAATAATATCAACAATAATAATAATAATAGTACTAATGATAGGGGTAATAATAATAATAATATTAGTGGTAGGGGTAATAATAATAATAGTAATAGCAAAAAGAATGATAGAAAAAATAACAACAATAATGATAGAAAAAATAACAACAATAATGATAATGATAATAAAACACAAAGACAGAAACATTGAATTTACTATTTGTAACAGAGAAAAAAACAGCAAATTAAGAAAATCGGTACCCATTCCTAAAAAAAGTAAGAAAGAAAGAAAAAAAAGCGCCATCAAACCCAGAAATAAATCAAAAACAAACAAACACTAAGAACTTATTCATGGCAGTTCTAAAACAAAACGAAGCGCATAAAACGAACCTGGAATAAAACAAAACAAAACCTATTATGAACACAGAACCTCATTCCTCAAACAGAGAAAGTGGTCAACCCGACCTAGAGACCCCGAGTCTAAAAAAAAAGAAACACGAGAAGTCTTCCAACCTGAAGCGAGAGAAGCAGACAACAGGAACTTAGAGACACCGGTCATAAAACAAAAGAGGAATGCTATTACGAACTATGCTATTAAGTTCGAAAACAAGAAAATCGAATAACATGTACCTAGAACTCTTGTTATGAAGCAAAAGAGGTATATAACCTAATCCCAGCGACCCTAGTCTAAAAAAAAACAAACAAATAAACAAGCTAAAGAGAAAAAAAAATCTAACCTAGAGACTCCAGGCCTAAAAAAAAAAAAAAAAAAAAAAACAATCTAGAGACCCCAGTTCTAAAATGAAATACGCACACATGAACCTACAACCTCGTTCTAAAACACATGAACCTAGAGATCTCAATTATAAAACAAAAGAGGCACGCATTGAGAACTTAAACATGCCATTTCTTAAAAAAAAACGCAACATAAACCTTGAACCCCTGTAAAAAAAAAAAAAAAACACACACACAACCCCAGCCTAGAGACCCCAGTACCAAACTCTTATTACTGAGAATATGTGAATAGATAAATAATGACGCAACCTTAGATTAGATTAGATTGGAAGCCCTATTTTAAAACGAAAGATACATATAATCCAATCCAAGTGATCCCATTATCTAAACAAAGAAACAAACAAAAATGCAAAAAGAAAAAAAACATAGCCTAGAGACACCAGGTCCAAAAAAAGAAGAAAAAAAGAAAACTCCAACCTGCAAACCCCAATTTTAAAAACAAAAGAAACACATAACCCAAATCCAAGCGACTCTAGACCAATAAAACAAACAAACAAACAAACAACAAAAGCACAAACCTAACCTAGAGACCCCGGACCTAAAAAAAACCGGAAGGGAAAAGCACATCCCTAACCTAGAGACCCCAAGCCTAAAAAAAAAAAAAAATAAAAATAAAAAAAAAAAATAAAGGTAAAGCACGACTCTAACCTCTATTGCCCTGAAACAAAAGAAGCACGCAACCTAGGCGTGGGCGTACTACCTCCGCCCACAGCGTCCGAGTTTGCAAATAAACGTGGAGCAGAAGCCATACTTTCCCACCTTCACAAAGCACGTTCTTTACGCAACGGGGCGGCTAACCTTTCTCTACAGGAGGCACATACGTCGTATTTTTTGCTCTTATAAGCCTTATTATCATTAGTTATCACCACTTAATGCAGTGCAAAATTAATTTCAAAACAACCTTATTATGAAGATTATTCATTTTGTCACTTCCGGTCTTCCAATCTCATCACATCTCGGAATATTTATTTTATATTAATAATTTGTATTTCTTGGACCTGACCCTCAGCGGTGTATGTCATCTGGGTTTATTTGACGAGGTTGTAATATGCTATTAACACCCTTATGGCTAACACTAGTAGTACCAGTTCGGTCGATATCTGTAATGACGATTTTTTCTTAGTCTTTCACTCTTTTCTTTTTTCTTTGTCCTTGCCTTGTCATTTTTTCTTTGTTTCCTCTCCCACGTCCCTTGTTCTAATTCAGGGATCGGCAACCTTTTAGACACTGTGTGCCAGTTTATAATTAATGCCTTCTTATTCGTAACCTTTCGTGTCAATTTTATTTCGGCACTGTATACATAGCTGTATTTTCCTGCACATGCATAACACAAATGTAATATTTTTGTAGCATTTAGTATTCTTTGTAACAAAAAATACATGTTTTATAATTTTAGATTCATACTTACCATATTAATATCTGGACAGACTGACCTTCAGACAACCCTCAGAGTGAACCGTTGTAAGCCTGTGCATTTATGAAGACATCTGGCTTACATTGGTACGTAGATCGAAATCCTGATAGCAATGCTACGGCTACTTTACTTAATTTATCAGACAGTGATGTCCGGGAACTTAATATGTTGGCTGCATGATCATTCGCAGGAGATTCCAATATTTCTCGATTTTAAGATCTATCTGACCATGATAATGAGACTCTCTCCTATTATTTTGCTGTTTAACTTTTTTCTTTGCTTCTCTGAATCACATTCTTCCCCTCTCTCTTTCTCTGTTTTCTCTATTTTTGTCTTTCTTTCTTTATTTTTCTCTTTCTTTCTTTTTTCCATCTCTCTTTGTTTTTGTCTGTTTGTCCTCTCTCTCTCTCTCTCTCTCTCTCTGTTCCCCCCCTCTCTCTCTCTGTTCCCCCCCTCCCTCTTTCTATTCCCCCCCCTCTCTCTCTGTTCCCCCCTCCCTCTCTCTGTTCCCCCCTCTCTCTCTCTGTTCCCCCCCTCTCTCTCTGTTCCCCCCCCCCTCTCTCTCTCTCTTACTCTTTCCCTAACCATTCTGTCGTTGACAAGATATTGGCAACATCAAACGCAGCGAATGTCTACGAGTCATTGCCCTTATAGCGACCGCACACATGTTCGTTATAGCAGGAGCATAACGTGCTTGTCATTCCAGGCTATGCGGCTTAGGGATACGAGGCTGGTATGACTCTTCGGTGTAATTAACGTCTTCAACGCCATAAAAGTGTTCTGGCCGACACGTGTTCCGTAGCTAAATGACGAGGAGAGGAAGACACGAGAAACAAAAATTAAAAAAAAAGAACGATGTCTAGGAGGCCTTCAGGAGGTCATGCGACGGGAAGGCTCCATGACCCGACCTGTCATAAACAACAACATTTCGGGTCCAGGAAGCTGCCCCTGGACTGCGCGTGCAAACTTCTGGCAACTGCAAACAGTGCCGCTTGCTCGAGCCGGAAGTAAGAGCCAAACTGTTGCTCGGGCGGTGGGCCTCACACGCCACAGCCGCCATTCCCCTTTCCTTCCCTGGCAGGAACACCCTCCCTCTGGCTCCGAGACCCGAGAATTAGGCAAAGCAGCTCCCTGGCACCGGCAGCTACAGCGGAAACAGCAAGAAGCCCGCCGTTGCCTGCCATCTAGGAGGTTCTTCGGCGTGCGCGCGCAGGCCCGTCACCCTCCCCCCTTCCCCCCGCTCTCCCGCCCTCCCACCCAGTCTGGCCGCGCGCGAGGCTGCTCGTCTCCTTCAAGCCAGCGACCAAAGTTTCCCGCACAGCCGTCTTGGAGTCGTCTCGCGTGCCCTCCTCCCGGCCCTTGTGTCTGCTGTCTGTCTGTCTCTGTGTGTCCATCAAGCCAGTCGAAATAAGCCCCAGGTGACGCCAGGCTCCAGTACTATGGAAGGTAAGCCAAAGGTTTACCATGTGTGGCAGAGGCGAGGGGAATAAATCGATGAGGGGAGGGCGAGGGCTGGACGAGCTTCAGCTGCTGTGTTCCAGCGAGGGTTGTGGGGCCGTCCTCCATCTGCCCGATTGGTGTGTATGTCTGTGTATGTGTGTCGCTGGTCCCTCGAAGCAGAGTGGTG
>NC_091588.1:6005534-6013034 GCF_042767895.1 Penaeus vannamei
CACCACTCCTGTTCTTCGCCATGATGGAGCATCACCGCTGAAACATCACTATTCATCATAAAAAAAACACTATCACCTTCACCACCACTCCTATTCTACACCACCAACATCATGGAGCACCACCGCTATTCATCATAAAAAAGCACCATCAACTTCATCACCATTCCTATTCTTCACCATCATGGAGCATCACCGGTGAAACACCATCACTATTCATCATTTAAAAACATCATCACTCCTATTATTCACCATCATGGAGCATCACCGCTGAAACATCAATATTCATCATAAAAAAACACCATTACCTTCACCACCACTCCTATTCTACACCACCACCATCATGGAACATTCCCGCTATTCATCATGGACAAAACACACACACCATTATCAGCATCGTCATCACACACATTGCTATTCACATCCACACATAGTGACCACATCCAGTAAAGAACAGGTAGGCTATGTGTTGCAGAATCCTAATTATTTTTCTTTTTTTTATCTTTATTTTTTATTTTAGGGGGTGGGAGGTGGGGGGGGGGCTTTTTTGTTGTTTTGCTTCTTCGTTCTCGTGAAGTTCTCTATGTATTGTTTTTGATTCATCACTTTTTTTTTCTTCTTTGTTTTCATTTTCGTTGTTTTCTAGATATTTGTCAATGATTTTTGTGTGGATTTTCGTCCGTTTTGTTGTTTCTTTCATCGTTCTCGTAAAGTTCCTTATATGGTGTTGATTCGTTCACTTTTAAAGCTGTTTTGTTGTTTATTTGTTCGTTAATTCTCGTCAAGGCCCGTTAAATGTCAATTCGTCACATTTTTTCGTTGATTTTGGCTGTTTTGTCGTTTTTCTTCGTTCGTTCTGCTAACCTGAAAACTATATAGTATTATTTCATCACGATATTCTTTGGTGTGAACGGAATCATCTGCTTCTTTTTAACTGCTACTTGATTTTATATTATTTGTTTTTTCTTTTTTTCTTATTTTAAGAAGTTACTTTTTTCCCCCTTCTTTGTTCTCGTCTCGTGTGCAGTTGACACGTTTTCGTATTCAGAAATTTCCGTTCTGTTCTCGCTGTCTAACATCCTCCATTATGGTCTACATTCTTGTCATTATCCTTGTATCACATTATTTTTCCTTATTACATTTTCTCTCTTTCTCCTCTCCCTTTCTCTTCTATCGAATACACATCTTACCTTCTTGCGTGAGATCCCGTGGTTTGATCACCAATTGACCAAAAAAAAAAAAAAAAAAATGCTACCCACCCTTCAAAAAAAAAAAAAAAAAAAAAAAAAAGAAAATCCCTGTCTATTATTATCATTATTATTTGGTAATCCTTCCTGTTCCATTGCATTTTGTTCCATCTTTGTGTCAAGCACGTGTAATCGGGAATCACTGGCCTGAGATGAATTTAATTAAAGACTCTTTAAATGTTTCCCTTAGCTTGGTCGCCTTTTCCGAAATTGTATGCCAGCAAAGCCAAGCCTCGCCAAAAGGTCCTATTTTAGTGAGCCTCATCGTTGCAAGTTTGCATTGTGAATTCCCCACGATTTGCAGGGCACGAGAGTTCTCATATAAAAGCTCCCTTATTGCAAATCTCTATCCTTTATGAGTCGCTGTTGCAAAGGGTACCCTCATGAGATTCTTTGCACCGTCTCATTACCGTAAGCCTGCCTCATATATTTTCTTTTCTCTCTCTATCTCGCAAAAAGCCTCTTCGGTGAGATTCACAGAACTTGCAAGGCTACCTGGCAAAGTCGTAACAAGCCTGCCTGATAAGCCACTCTGTTGCAAGCCTGCATGGTGAGCCTCACTACCCCTAACATGCCCAGTGAGCCTTGCAAGCCTTCCCTGTCTGCCCCACTGCTCGTGTCCGGTTCAAAGAAGATGTTTTGTTGCAGACGAGTTCGGTTGTGCCTGCAGTTGACGTGTATCACTTACCTCCCAGCAAGTCTCCTGCTAGTAGAGCTAGTAGTTCCTAGTTCCCCCTACTCTTGCTAGCAGAACTTAATATTTCCAGGTAAGGTATATGCTCAGGTTTTATCTCTGTGTGAGTTCCTGCATGTTTCTCCGTTCCGACCTTCATGTTTTTGTTGTTGTTTTTTTGTGTGTTTTTTTTTTCGTTTCTGTGGAATCCATTAGGTGTTAGATGACTGTCAGCTGTGAGTGTTGTTCTAGACTGTAACGTGTACTGTAATTAATCCTATATTTATATAATAATAATAATGTCATTTTTGATTAGTGAGCAGTTTTATGCTAAACTTCGTAAAGTGTTTAAAAAATATATATATATTTTTCAAAATGTTCCACATTACTATGACAAGATGTGTGTTTTGAAATGTCTTTGTATTTTGTGCAAGCAAAATGTTGATTATCGTTATGCAAAGAGAGCAATAGAAAGAGAAGAAGGGAGAGAGGGAAAAAAGGAGAGAAGGAAAAAAGAAGAGAGAGAGAGAGAGAGAGAGAGAGAGAGAGAGAGAGAGAGAGAGAGAGAGAGAGAGAGAGAGAGAGAGAGAGAGAGAGAGAGAGAGAGAGAGAGAGAGGGAGAGAGAAAGGGAGGGAGAGAGAAAGGGAGGGAGAGGGAGAGGGAGAGGGAGAGGGAGGGAGGGAGGGAGGGAGGGAGGGAGGGGAGGAGAGGGAGAGAGGGAGAGAGGGAGAGAGGGAGAGAGGGAGAGAGGGAGAGAGGGAGAGAGGGAGAGGGAGAGAGAGAGAGATGAGAGAGAGAGAGAGAGAGAGAGAGAGAGAGAGAGAGATTAGGAATGACAGAGAGAGAGAGAAAGAGAGAGAGAGAGGTGGGAAGAGAAGGGGGGAGGGAGAAAGAAAGGAAGAGGGAGAGGGAGAAAGAGAAGAAGAGGGAGACGGAGAGAGAGAGAAGAGAAGAGAAGAGAAGAGGAGAGAGAAAGAAAGAAATAAAGAAAAAAGAGAGATATAAATAAAGATAGATAGCTGGATAGACAGAGAAAGAAAAGAAAACAACCCAAAAACAAAAATCGTGAATGTACCGTTTGATGAACGATTTCAATATATCAATTTGCTACCGAATTCAGAACCTGTAGTGTTATTGCATACACCGAACGCGTTATTAGAATACGGGCAAATTATCTGTTTTATTTATATCTTTTTGATAAAAAGACAAAAATGATTAAAGATCAATACAGTTCAAAAGCTTGTAGTGTAGTAGGACACACGTAGCTATTAATAGTCAGGTAAATGTAATTTAACAGCTAATTTCACGTAAACAAGTTGTTACAAAAACACAATGAGAGACAGTTAAAGCAAAATAGTTCACGAACCCGATGGAACATTTTAGGGAACCAAACATGGCGTCATTTTAGTACAGGAGATAAAGAAGAAAATGTTAATAATAATCAAATGAAATATCAACAAAATAGAGCCATCTGGTTACGCTTCCTGGCCAACTGACCATTTCGTATGAACAACTGGACATGGCCGCCCTTGGCCGCCCACATTTCGTATGAACAACTGGACATGGCCGCCCACATTTCGCATGGCCAAGAGAACATGGCCGCCCACTTTTCGCATGGCCAACTGGACATGGACGCCCACATTTCGTATGAACAACTGGACATGGCCGCCCACATTTCGTATGAACAACTGGACATGGCCGCCCATATTTCGCATGGCCAACTGGACATGGCCTACATTTCGTATGAACAACTGGACATGGCCTACATTTCGTATGAACAACTGGACATGGCCTACATTTCGTATGAACAACTGGACATGGCCGCCAACATTTCGCATGGCCAAGAGAACATGACCGCCCATATTTCGTATTGACAACAGAACATGGCCTACATTTCGTATGAACAACTGGACATGGCCGCCCACATTTCGCATGGCCAAGAGAACATGACCGCCCATATTTCGTATTGACAACAGAACATGGCCTACATTTCGCATGGCAAACTGAACATGGACGTCTACCCTTAGCATGGTCAACTGAACATAAATTCTCACCCACCACATGGCCAGCTAATCTTGGACATCCGTTAATCATATGGCCAACTGAACATGGACGCTCACCCTTTACATGGCCAAGAGAATATGGGCGCCATCCTGCGTGTGGCCAATTAACCTGAATTTCCACTCCTCGCATGGCCAACTGACACGGACAACCATCATTCATATTTCTGAACATGGACAACTACCCTTCATATGGCCAACTGAACACAAATGTTCACCTTCGATAGGGCCAACTGAACACAAATGTTCATCTTCGATAAGGCCAAATGAACACGGACATAGACCCTTTAAATAACCATCTGCATAAAAAAAGTCCACCTTTAATATGGCCAAATGACCACGGACATATAACCTCCGTATGGCCAACATGATTTAGACATACACCTTTTCTATGGCCAACTTAACATGAATGGCCACCTTTTATATGGCCAACATGATTTTGGACATACACCCTCCGCATAGCCAACATGATTTTGGACAGACACCCTCCGCATAGCCAACATAACTCGGCCATACACCCACCACATAGCCAACATAACCCGGACATACACCCACCACATGGCCAACATAACTCGGCCATACACCCACCACATGGCCAACATAACCCGGACATACACCCACCACATGGCCAACATAACTCGGCCATACACCCACCACATGGCCAACATAACCCGGACATACACCCACCACATGGCCAACATAACTCGGCCATACACCCATCCTGTGTCGTCGTACAAACCGGCCTCACCTCACGCTCTCCTCATTAATATTGGATGTGGCGAGAGACTCGAGTTAGCTAAACTGGCTACTTTTTATTTATTTTTTCCCTCCGATGTTGTTGTTGAGGTGGGTGGGTGGGTTGGGGTGGTGGGTTGGATAGGTTGATAGGTAGGATTGTAGGTGGGTGGGTTGAGGAGGTGGGTAGGTTGGTGGGTGGGTTGGGGAAGTGGGGAGGTGGGGAGCTGGGTGGGTAGGTGGGTGGGTTGGGGAGGTGGGTAGGTGGGTGGGTTGGGGAGGTGGGTACGTGGGTGGGTTGGGGAGGGTGGGTACGTGGGTGGGTTGGGGGTGTGGGTTGGGGAAGTGGGGAGGTGGGGAGCTGGGTGGGTAGGTGGGTGGGTTGGGGAGGTGGGTGGGTTGGGGAGGTGGGTTGGGGAAGTGGGAGGTGGGTGGGTGAGTTGGTTGTAGATGGGGTTGATGGATTATGTAGGTGGGTGGGTGGGTGGAGAAGGAGGAGGAGGAAGAAGAGGAGGAGGAGGAGGAAGAGAAGGAGTAGGAGGAAGAGGAAGTGGGAGAGAGATAGGAGGGGGGAAGGGGGAGGAGAGGGAGGGACGAGGTTGCAATCCAAGGTACTGCTTGGTCGAGAGAGAGAGAGAGAGAGAGAGAGAGAGAGAGAGAGAGAGAGAGAGAGAGAGAGAGAGAGAGAGAGAGAGAGAGAGAGAGAGAGAGAGAGGAGAAAGGAAATAGAGAGAATAAAGAGCGGGAAAAAGTAAATAGCATAAAGACCAGAGAAGTCAGGGGGGAGAGCAGATTTGCACACTGCAGACGTATATAAATTCACGTTGCCAAATGCGCCTTCGCAAATCATCCACATCTAAATAAAACTCAACAAGTTCTAAATTCTAAGTAGGCTGTGCTCACCCTCAGCCTGCACAGCCCGCCACCCCAGCCTCGGCTAACCCAAAATTCCCTTAGTTGACTGCATTCGTTAACCTATAAGTCCCGATTTCTCCTGGGGTCCGTCAGCGAAAATGGCGCCAATTTTAAAAACTAGATTCGTTTGGGGGAGAAAGATCTACCACATTAAAATCATAAGCAATATTTAGTTGTAGTTGTCATGTGTTTATGCATTATCTTATGATGCGTCAGATGAAGTGTTGAGGTATGTGGTACATTGCTTAAGAAAGAAGGTTTGTTTTTTACTGTGCACCATCACTTGAACATGAATTTTCAAGACAACTTTTTTTTAAAGGTATATCACATAAAAGAAAGACTATTAATATCTATTCTTAGACAACACACGAACAGGTTTGTGTGCGTTTATTTTTTTTGCATTTTGGTTACATAAGACGAAGTGTAGAGGCTGTGTAGTGGTTGCATTGTATAACAAAAATACTCGTATTTCAGCTAAGGCACATTACCAAAAAAATAAAATAAAATAAAATAAATAAAAATAAAATAAAATTAAGGCCTACCATTTAAAATCGACCAGCAATGTGTATTTTTAAACAACAGAAGTACAATTTTGACTTACTTCTACTATATATTTAGTTATCATTTTTCATTATCATTATCGTTTATTATTATCTTAACGAGTACGTCCAATTCAAAATACTTCAGTTACCCCTTGCTATTGACGCCTGAAGAAAAAAAAAAACGTATGCATGTGAATAAACAACCCAAAATTTAAAGAAAAATAAATGAACGAATAAATAAACAGCTGAAAAAATAAAAACTAGTGAACTAAAACCATTTTTAAGGGAAATCGAAGCAAATATGTAAATGAGGAAATCCGGGAACACAACCATCGGGTGCAATTTGCTGGGTGGTGGTGGGGTGGGGTGGGGTGGGGTGGGGTGGGGTGGGGTGGGGGTAGGGGTGGAGGGGGGTAAGGTAGAACGGGATGGGGGTAGAAGAGTAGGAGTGCGAGGCGGATGGGAAGAGGAAGAGAACGGGAGGAGAGAAAAGAAGAGTGGGAGGTAAAGAGAGGGAGATTGGGAGGTAGGGAAAGGAAGAAAAGTGAGAGGGAGACAGAAAGAGAAGGGGAAGAAAGAAAGAAGAAGAGTGGGAGACAGGGATAGGAAGAGAAAGGGAGGAGGGAAATGAAGATAGGGAGATAGGGAAAGGAAGAAGAGTGGAAGGACAGGGAGATAGGAAGAGGAAGAGAAGAGGAGGAGAGAAAAGAAGAAGAGTGGAATATAGGGAAAGAAAAAGAAGGGGAGGAGAGAAAAGAAGAGTGAGAGATAGGGAGGAAGAAAAGTGGGAGTGAGAGGGAAATAGAAAGGAAGAGAAAGGGAGGAAAAAAAAAAGAGTGAGAGATAGGGAGAGGAAGAGAAGGGGAGCAGAGAAAAGAGGATTGGGAGATAAGGAAAAGAAGAGTAGGAGTGACATAGAGAGAGAGAGAGAGAGAGAGAGAGAGAGAGAGAGAGAGAGAGAGAGAGAGAGAGAGAGAGAGAGAGAGAGAGAGAGAGAGAGAGAGAAGGACAGGAAAAATGAATAAAGACAGACAAGAAAAACAAAACACGGGGAAAAAAAAACGAAATGAGGCATAAAAAAAATACGAAACCGGTATAAACAGACAGCATTCTTATTGCATTTAACATTCTGCTCATCCTCACAGCGAGTTTAGATAAGCAACAGAGTTAGAATCTAACTACCGTCCAGCGCGAAATCTTGGATCCACTTTAGCGGACAATCGGTTTACACATGGCCGCCGAGTCTCGTTTGATCCGAAACAAAAGACGGACGGAGTTCCGAAAGTCATGCTCGTTTGATGTGAATTTCTTTTCTTTTCATTTGCTAACA
>NC_091588.1:6025534-6045534 GCF_042767895.1 Penaeus vannamei
TTAAGTCGAAGGGAAGGAAGAAAACCCGTCTTGTGCCAAAATAAAGGAAAGAAAAACTGTCTTTAAGTCGAAGTGAAGGAACCGTCTTGTGCCAAAATGAGGGAAAGAAAAACTGCCTTTTAGTTAAAAACAAAGTTGATTTAGGGGAAACGGCTTATGTGTTCAATCATAAAAAAAAGTCAATAGACAGTATATAATTCAACGCTTCCTCAAGTTCAATATTTATTTAATCATGATTTTAGATTCTAACTCACTGTCAATTGTGGAATCAAAGTGAATAATAATAATAACAATAATAATAAAATCATTAATTCCTCGTGATTTTAGATTCTAACTCACTTTCAATTGTGGAATCAAAGTGAATAATAAAAGAAAATAATGATAATATTATTTCTAACATGGATTCAATTAGCTGATGTGATAAGTGAAAAAAAGTTTTATATCTTTACCTCTTCTGTTGTCACATGTAAAATTAGTCTACGGTATTAATAAAACTGGAATTATAGGAATCATTATACCAGTCAACATTCTTAATGGAAAATCAAACATGTTTTCGGTATAGCATATTTTACCACTTTCTCTCTCTCTCTCTCTCTCTTTACCTTTATTTTTTCCCCTCTCTTCCCTATTTGAACATCTCTCTCCCTCTGTTTCTTCCCTCTTTGATCATTGCTTTCTCTCTCTTTATCATTTTTTTCTTCTCTCTTCCCTTTTTGAACTTCTCTCTCTCTCTCTCTCTCTTTGTCTCTGCGTCTGTCTCTCTCCCTCTCTCTTTGTCTCTGTGTATGTCTTTCTCTCTTTTTGTCTCTGTCTCTCTCTCTCTGTATGAGGGAAACATAACGCTGTTTTTCTTGATTGTTTTGTGGTACTGGAGTAACGTGTTACCGGAAGTGCTTGTTTGTATGGCACTGGAGTTGTTTGTTGTGGTGGTTCTGGATTTTTAAATGAAATTATATGATATTTGAATCATGTTCAGCAGTTGTATTTTATGATGCCATATTATTATCAATATAATCATTATTATTATTGTAATTATTATTATTATTATTATTATTATCGTAATTATTATCATTATTATTATATAAAAAGGAATGAATAGAAAAAAGTTAAATATAATGATTTTTTTCTCTTGTGTTACAGTAGTTTCTTTTTCCATCTACGTGACACTTGTATGTTGTTGTTGTTTTTTTCATTAGCTGTGACACTTACTTTATTTTTGTGATACTTGTTTTGCGAAACAGACATGGGCTAAAAAGAAAAAGAAAAAGAAGAAAAAAAAAACTACTACTTTCTGCGCCGTTGAATCGAGGGAGAAGTCGCGAGAAAAGACGCACTTCTTTCGTCACGTGGCTCCGACTTCTGCTTCGTTTGGATTCTTTCGTCTTCTTGTTCCTCTCTCTCTCTGTCTCTGTGTATCTATCTTTCATGATCTTTTCTTTTTTCGCTCTTCCCTCTTTTGTTTATTTCTGACTGTCTCATTTCCTGTCTCCCCTAACCCTTGTTTCTCTTTATCTCTCCATCTTTTCTTTTTCTTTTTATCTTTTCTTTCCCTTCTGTCTCTTTATCTATCTGTCTATCTCTCCCTCTTCCTCGCTACCCTCTCTTCCCCTCCTCCCCTTTGCCTCAATATTCACCTATTAACATTAAATGGCTATTTGCAGTAATGCATTCTTTACCATTATGATTTTGTAAACATTTCCTCTTGGGTATTTACTTTTACTATTCTTTCCGCCATCGGGACTTTCCTTATCTCCATTCATCTCATTATCATTACCCTTATTAGGCGAAAAAAAAATGAATACCATCTAGACTCTGATGTTTTAGCCGTTCACCTGTTTACTCACTATTTCCCGTTGTTTATCCTCCTTACTTCAATACATACTTCCTTCGTTCTAACAACAATGCTAGTTTGGCCGTAGTTACGCTGGTTGCCTTATTTAATCAATTTAATCAGTTTTCGAGATTTTATAATATGGTATCAATATCGAGACAGTTATTATCATTAACATCGTCTTTGTAAGAATGTTAGTAAAGTTCCAACAGCAATAAAACATAACCTTTTCGAAAGGGAAAGGGGTAAACAGGTACAACTGATAATTGACTACTTGGTGACTGAGCACTTGTGAAACCATCTATGTGTAAGTGCAATGCATAAACAAACATAACAGTGGACGAGGTATGTATGTCACGCCATCCCAACACAAAAGGTGAATTGTCTGCCCGTCGCCGATTCCGTCTGCCATTCCACTTCCATTTATACCAGGAGATGGTGGGAGGAGGTATATTGCGTCAACGATTTGGGTGAAATTTTGGGGTAATTTTGGAAAATTCGGGGGTAATGGAAGCTCAATAAATTACCGAAAATGGGCACTCCTTAGCAAAAGGTGACGCAGGTGGATAAACACTAAATGTATCAATCTTCCTCCTAACATTATGGTGCAATATGATTTGGTATTTTATTATGGACTTTGGAATTAATCATGTCTTCAAATAAGATTACCTAAAACCCTATAAAAGAAGAAGAAGAAAAATAAGATCACATTCTAGCCTACTATTTTTATCTTTTATCACTATAGACTGCGCAGAAGACCTAAGATAAAAAATAAATAAATAAATAAAGTGGTGTAGAAATTAGCTTATGATTATTTAATGCTTTCATTCGGTTTGGAATCTAGAGTAGATTCACTTTAACGAAAATGGGATTTAAGGTAATATCCGAAACAGTTTCTCAACTGCCAATCTATATAGACTTGCATCACTTACTTCCTTCGTTATAATCACAATCTGCCTGAAAAGGGATACTTGTTTGTGAAAAAGTTATTTTTAAGCAAGGTTACATACGAACACCTACGCTTTATATATAATTCTGTTCTCCATCGTCTGTTTCCACGGCTTCGGATGCGCCCGAATCGTTCAAACCCATTCGAACCAAATGCCAACAAGCAACTATCCCAAAACAATTAAAGAATTATTTGATTAAAAGGATAATGATAACGAAAATATTACTGCTGATGGTGGTGACAAAAATGTAAATTCCAATATTCCGAAGATACGAAATGGTGTACTAAAAGGCAATGGCTTTTAACCAATCTTAGATATGGTAAGAGTTGAGAACCGTCCTTTCTGCGCACTTCATACTGTAAACAAACTCATCAGTGACACGTGTTATTGCCATTTGTTTAATCATAATTATTGTTTACATGTAAATATATACATATATATATATATATATATATATATATATATATATATATATATATATATATACATATATATAATGTATGTATACCTATCTACCTGCCTATGTACTCAGTCACACACACAACGTACACGCACATACATATGTATGTGTTTAGGAAATTTTAGACCTTTGCGTGATTCCTTTTGACCTAGTATACAAATCTCCGACCTTGCATAATCTACCTCATGGTAATTATTTTACCTTCACTTGTCTTAAAAAGTACGCTTGTTTGTTTTAGAAGATTATTTAATTTATATACATTTGCTGAGAGTTAACTAAAGATACCTTAGATTTTACGAATTATATAGCTCTATGACTAGTCGAAAAGAACGAATTATGTAACCTTATATGAATTCACTTAATTGTTGAAATTACGAACGCTTAAAAACAAAAGAAAATCAATGAATAATCATCGTCACGAATGGTGTGTCGTCGTCCCATTTTCTTTCATACTTTCTCGGGGAGACTTCTCTATAAGGCGTCGACGGTGCGTGTCTGCTGCGGCAAAGGGAGGGAGGTCGAAGACGGAAGGCATCGCCACACGCAACAGTGCAGTCGTCCCCTCGCGAGGTGGGGTCTTCACCTCTCTCTTTGCCTCTGGGTGAAAAATAGACTAAAAGAGGGACGCAGGAGTTGAAAGGAAAGTGTCGTTGTGGTTTGTGGATTGTTTGTATCTGGAAAGAGGCGGTTTTGTAAGGTGTTTGAAGCCCGTGTGGAAGTGTGGTGGTTCATGTGATCAAACGCTACGTATACGTCTATTGTTTCTACGGTCTATGGTTCTGCGGACATGATATATCCGGCAAATGCACAAAGAACGTTTTAATTTGTTCAAGAAATAATACTCTGAAATAGACATAATCTGAAGGAGACACGTGTTAGAATTAAAGTTCTCTTTGAAATCCCTCGGAAGGAACATAGCTTCCTGGTATCTCACAACACCCGTGACAACTACAACAGAATTTTCGGTGATTCATGTGCTAGAGCCTACGATATACGATGAAGCCCTGCCCGACTCCATGGCTCAACACATGAGAGAACCAGATAAGCGCCGTGATGAAGGGCAAGGAACTGACACCGATACTCCTGAACGTACGAGACCTCAGGACCTCCATGACACACAAGTCGCCAGGGAAAAACCGAGACCTGAGGACACGAACCTCCAAGCCGTAGAGCCAGTGACTGCCGATTCCACTCAGCCTGACCCACGCGAGCCTCAGCCATCGCATGAGGAACCGGCCCGACCCTTGACCTCGCGCAGCCCCAACGGCCGAACATGCAGACAGGCTTTGCGCTTGAACGAGGTCCTTCACCCGAGCCGACATTCCGAAAACCAAACCGACGTTCCCACATGCCTCGGCTCGAACGTTTCCCTCTCCCGGCAGCCATTCCCGCCGGAGAGAGAAGAAATCGAAGCGGAGCATGACCTCGCTTCACCCAGGGTCACGCCGCTGACACCTGTGATGATAGAAACGCCAATTAGGAACATGATCCGGCTCTCTTCTCTGCGGGGACGGAGACGATGCGGGCCGCGCCTCCTCTCCAGGAACGTCCCGACCTTCCTGGTGCCTCACTCTCCGAACTCCATCTCCGTGTGGTGAGTTTCCCGTCCCTCCTGCCCGGCGATGGGGAGGACAAGGTCTATCTAAGGAGGACAAGGTCTATCTAAGGAGAACAAGGTCTATCTAAGGAGGACAAGGTCTATCTAAGGAGGACAAGGTCTATCTAAGGAGAACAAGGTCTAAGGAGGACAAGGTCTATATATTTTAGGAGGACAAGGTCTATATATTTTAGGAGGACAAGGTCTATGTGAGTAAGGAGGACAAGATCTATATGTTTTAGGAGGACAAGGTCTAAGTTAGGAGGACAAAATCTAAGGAGGAAAAGGTCTAAATAAGGAGGACAAAATCTATCTAAGTTGGGAGAACAAAGTCTAAGTTAGGACGACAAGGTCTATCTAAGTTAGGACGACAAGGTCTGTCTAAGTTACAAGGACAAGGTCTATCTAACTTAGAACAAGGTCTATATAAGTTTGGTGGACAAGGTCTATCTAGGTTAAAAGGACAAGGTCTAATTTAGGAGGACAAGGTCTAATTTAGGAGGACAAAGTCTATATAAGTTAGTAAGACAAGGTCTATCTAAGTAAGGAGGACAAGGTCCATATAAGTAAGAACAAGATCTAAGTAAGGACAAGGTCTACCTAAAATCTCGTCACTTCCGAGTACTGCACAGCTTCGAGTGATAGGCCTATGACGTCACATGGGAAATTAACGAATAGTAGGCTGGGGGAAGGAGGAAAAAGACTTAAATAGACCTACAGGGGAGGGGGGGGGGGTACGGGGGAAGCTTGCCTTGAAACTCTTATCGTGTTCCTATGTGCATTATGGTCCATGAAACGGAAATAACTTCTATATTATTATTATCATAACGATTGCGGTTACCATTACTGATAACAATGGTACCATTTTATCGCTGTCATCATCATTATCTCCATCATCATTATCATCGCCAACAATATTATGATAATAGTAACACTAATAATCATTATTATTAAAAAAATTACTTTTCTTTCCACAAATAATTAAGGTTGTTTCTATCTTGCCATATAGATTTTTTATCCATGGAATTTAACAAATCTACACAAATTTGTGATGATTTGTAAACCAATAAATAGATAAACAAATAAATGAATAAATATACATTTACATGTATATGATATATACATTTGTTTGTTTGTGTGCGTGTGTGTGTATCTGTGTTTGTCTTTGGGTTTAAGCTCCTTAAAATTAATTGTAGGATTGATTAAATTCACCAAAATTTACATTATACCGTAGGTCTATATTTAAAAATAATTACCACCATTATTATTGAGCCACGTGAGAATAACAGAAAACGGATCATAGAACAGGCACTGAATCAACACTTATATGCAATACTTAATTAAACAGAATAAAGGGCCTATTGAAAGAAAAAGAAAATGAACGCAAAAGAAAGAAAAAAAAAATGTGCAGAAACAGAAGATAATCAAGAAATAACTGAACACGCATTTCTAACCAAGAGTTATTATTTTCTTCCGGTCAATAACTGATTTGTGCTTAAAAACAATTGTCATCACCGTTATACTTTTATAAGTTCAGAATTGGAGATGCATAAATATCTATCCATATATTTATATATATATATATATATATATATATATATATATATATGTGTGTGTGTGTGTGTGTGTGTGTGTGTGTGTGTGTGTGTGTGTGTGTGTGTGTGTATGTACACATACATACATATATGTATATATATTAATATATATGTATATATATACACGAATATGTATAAATGTGTGTGTGTAATTGTGTGTGTGTGTGCGTGATAATAATAATAATAATCACAATTATAAATGATTATAATATTGATAATAATATTACTCTTATCATTACTAATATTAATGGTACTACTACTATATAAGATTATAATACTATTATCAACAACCATGCATACATTCAATAATGTATTTACATGTTTTTGAAAAGAATTCCGTTGGGGGACTCATTATTTCTGCCATTTGTTACGATATGAATAATTTCTAGTTTTATGGGTCACAAGGGCCTTAATTTGCACTTTCGGTCCTCATATTCCCATCCCCAAACCTGCTCTCAGATAACCAAACAACAGGCAGTGTGAGTTTTCTGCTGTGGGAAAGGCTAGTCAGTAGCAACTCGAGGTGTCATGACGTTTCGGTGATTGTTCAGTGGAAATATAACCATTAAAATCATTATTTTCCATCATTTTTGAAGACTGAAGAGAGCAAAATGATCGACCATAATTACAATCCGTAACTTTTGTGACGTCATCAAAATAAACACCATGTGCTTTTTTTCCCAAAATAGAATCAGACGCCATGACACCTCGTCGAGTTGCTACTGATCTATCCTTTCCCTTTCTGCTATATAAAGCTAAACATTAGAAACCCATGAATATCTCATATGACTATATATATAACAGATCCATAAATAAACTATTCAGAGGGTTGTAAAATACTCCAGGAGAAGCCACGGTCATTTCAACTCCGTATGAGATCTGCCGCCGTATTTTACTCACGGGATCATATGTTGCTTACAAATATCGAATATTCATATCTTCGACAGCAATAAAGCTTAGAGATGAAATACAGTGTGTAACCTCTGATCTTTTTACCCTCCCTTTACACATCTATTTATAGTTTTATCAATTTCACAATAACATAGTATTTATTGAACGTTTAAAAAGTATAATTTACTGTTTATTGCACTTTATCCTTGGTCTTATTTATTTTTTAATTAGTATAATTGTCACAAAACAGGATAATGAAAAAGTTAATCTAAACACCCAATATTATCCATGATTTTGAAAGGAATGCGATCCACTTTAAGCATTTTAACATCCTCTCTAAAGTGTTAATAGTCTAACCGCCCGTTTATTAAAACTGTGCGAGGCCTGACCCAGAGAATGTTCATGTATATACACAGAAATAAATGCAACTGTTTGATAGATATACATTTACCTGTCTTCTATCTGTCAGATATATATGTCGAGACTGACAGATATGCATTTATTTCTGTGTATATGCATGTCCATAAATATGCATATTCACTGGGTCGGGCCTCGTATAATTTTAACAAAATGCCTGCAAATCTTTAAATTCATATGTTACCATTTATTTCAAATTAGATGAATACATAACGCCGGAAAATTAAAACAAATAATCATGAATAATAGGAAATAAAGATGCAGACAGTAGACAGAATGAATAACCGCCGAGAAATGAATACAAATTATCATGAATACGATCACAAGAGTATCTAAAAAAAAAAAGAAAAAAAAAGAAAAAAAAAAAAAAAAAACGAAGTACGTCTGTGTTGAAAAGAAGAAAAGAAAGAAGCGAGAGATGATAAAATAGGGAGAGCCAAAGATGGTATGACTCACCCTAGTGGTCATAAAGTTCTGTATTTGTAAGTGATGTGTTGGTATTTGTGACACATAATATAGAAAATGCACACGCTAGCATATGCACACATCCACACAATTTATATTTTTGTACCCTTTCACACACAACTGTAAATGCATTTTGTACTTAAACATCGTTCATTCTCGTTACAGATATCTTGAAAAAATTATCTTTCACCATAAAAATAACTAATCAGAATTAGATGCACTCTTTATCATTCGTAATCATTAATCTCGAATTCCTATCTAGGTTAGCATCATATTTTTCTCAAGCTTCTTATCTGATAAAATATACCGGCTTGTGAATGACCACAGATTTCTTGTAGAATTTGTATGTGCTGATGTTGTATCAACAATTGTCCACATCTACATACATACAGGTACTTTCATAAGATTTCCTTCGTTATAAATTCCATTGTTAAACTGATAAACTGCTTCATAAAACTACCCCAATATGTACTTTCTTTTTGTTAATGAGAAAAAAATATAATGTTTATCCCTTATAAACTTCATACAGATTTTTGCATTAAATATGCGTCTAATATGAATAACAACAAACTGCCACTCTCTAAACCCAAATTGCCAATGTATTTATTTCTTACTCGCTCTTTCTTTCACGCCAATGCTTTTTATTTCTAAACTTTATAGCGGAAGAGGTCATTTCCTCGTAATAAAAAGAAAAAAAACTTCTTTAAAAAAAGCCTTCCGCCAGACGTAAAACTTCTAACCGCCTCTCCTAACTCACAGCGGCACATTGATTGCCTTTCCGTCCGTTGCCATTGATTACCTTTTGTCACCAGGGTTATCATGAGTGGAGGAGGTGACGGGCTGGAGTCCGCGTCCTTGGTGCGTCACGGCAGTGGAGGCCGGAGCTACACTTCTGAAGGTGGAATGCTAAGGGAGAGCGAAGGTGGGATGGGAGGAAGTGGAGGAGGTGGAGGCGGAGGCGGGGGAGGAGGGGTTGGAGGAGGTGGAGGTCGTGGGGGTGGAGGAGGTGGAGGTGGAGAGGGTAACCTTGATGGAGGAGATGAACTGGACTATGTGGAGAGTGACGCCCCTCTCCTCTCGCAGTTTCACGAGGATGCCATACAGCAGGTGAGTATGACGAGGGAACAGGTGAGAAAAATGCCTTTTATTTCTTTCCAGATTGGTCTGTTTGTTATGGCTTTTTATTTCTTCCAATATTATATCCAAATTAAGTATTTATTTGATATTTCAGGTCTTGTTTTATTAAACCAGATACCCATTCCCCATAACAGAAACCACAAAAGCTTTGTTAAAACGTTCCAAAATTAACAAGAAAGATTTAGACATTTACTTATAGTATTAGAACAGCCATATACATTGATACAATGCAAACAGAATAATAAGAACTACATCAAATCTAAATCATGAATTACCATCAACATGAAAATACAGATTAATCATAATCTACCAACGAGAATCAATTAATGTATCCGCAATCGGGATACAAGTTACCTTTTAGGCTTATTACAGCTCGCTCACTATCTTCCAGGCTGGCACAGGGGCTTTCCAGTGGCTTCTGCTCATGATCACAGGCCTTGGGCTCGCTGCTGACACCATCGAGCTCTTCGTAGTAGCGTATGTCATCCCGTCAGCTGAGGTTGAGCTCTGTATGTCCGGGACTGACAAAGGCTGGCTTGGTGAGTGGAGCTTCGGATCAGCTGGTGTCGTGCTTTCTCTTGCTGGGGAGTTTTCGGTTTTGTTTATGTATTCGTAGTGTGTTTTGGCTTCGGGTTTGGATTGGATGATTATGATTTTTTGATTTTCCGTAAATAAGATGAATCATAAGGAAAGAAAATAAGTGTGCTTATTGTATATATACTGATTATGTAGTTTCGGTATTGAAGAAGATTCGAAGCCGATTCATTTGCTTCAGGTTAGGATAGGCAATACGCACACTCGAATTCCAACTAGAATCACACCCTCATCAAACCTACTTCACAAGATGGGGTAAAATGATCACACATTCCTTCATCTTCCAGCCGCCATCACCTTCATTGGCATGATGATTGGGGCGATGATTTGGGGCAGCTTGAGCGACAACGTGGGGCGCCGACGAGCTCTTCTCTCGGCGCTGTTTGTAAACGCCTTATTTGGGGTCATGACGGCCTTCATGCCCACCTACGGGATCTTCATGACGACCAGACTCTGCTCTGGCATTGGGTAAGGATGAAATGCATATCCGTTTAGCTTTGGTTGTGTTTTCTCCTCCACTTTTTTTCCTCGATGGTGCGCGAGACAGGTTGTGCCATTTATCAGGATCTGTGGTTCCTAACCTGCCGATATTTTCTTATTAAGAGAATTTTTATATATTGTGAATAACGGAAACAAAACACTAACCATTCTGTCATTACTAGCCTCTGTAATACTCTGGTTGGAAAGTATAATTCAAAGTAATTCATGGCCCGTGCGGTTAGGGACCCCGGATCTAAACCTAGCTTCATATTTCTTTCTCGAACCATAAATAGTAAAAGACAAAACAACAAAAACATATACATTTTTTTATGCTTCATATGCAGCTTTATCATCACGCTCTCTTTCTAACAGGATTGGTGGCGGGATTCCAATTGTGTTTGCTTATTACTGTGAGTTTGTGACCCGGGCTGAGAGAGGGCGCCATCTATCATGGTTGCTGGTGTTCTGGGCGGTGGGCGGCGTTTTCACTGCATTGATGGCGTGGGCGATAATTCCTAGGACAGGTGAGTTTGCCCTTTTTATAGAGTCAGTGTTTTTGTGGGTCCTTTTCATTTATACATACATACACACACACACACACACACACACACACACACACACACACACACACACACACACACACACACACACACACACACACACACACACACACACACACACATATATATAGATATAGATATATATAGATATAGATATATGCACGCACACATATATATTATCTTTAGCTCTATATAGCCATATGTGCATAATAGGCAATCCGGTAAGCGTGGACCTTAAAAAATCCTCGTTTTCTAAAAGGTTATGTATATACGAATTAATTGCGTTTTATGATAATTTTTTATATGCCTAAATGGAGCCATTTTGGTGTCTGAATGAATAACACATATATGCACTTTGTACTGAAAACGGCCCAGTGCTGGCAAGCTAAAAGGAACATGAAAGTGTCAAATGTGCCAAAATTAGGTATTTCGAAAGCCAAAATGCTTAACAATTTCAGTCCGGGTTTTATAGTGCCAACTGCAGATAAATCTGATGTAAACAATAAACTTTACTCATTCATAAATTATTATATTTAAAGCCAGCTTCGTTGCGATATGTTTTGCTTTAGGTAATCACACCCAAGTGCTTCACCTGCCTGTCCGAGGCTTCAAAGCTCCGTTATTCTGTACTACGCACCGCCACTAGAAAATTTCGCTTTGTCTATCGAGTTGGTATACCAGTAAAAAACTTTTACTCTGTTGCACGCACACTTACATATTTTACCATTATTGTCAACCTAACGCAGCTTATATATTACATCTGAATATATTTTTGTAAAGTAGCGTGGGTGTAGACTTCGAGACGAACCATGAATGATCCGTTTGCGATAAACCGGTTGAAATAATGTAATTATTAAATAAGACTGTGCCAATTGTGGACAAAAATGGCTAATATTGAGCCAGATGTGTTGTTTAATATAATATACAAAACTATATAGACAACTTTTTCATATAAACACACCGTCCTGCAATATTCCTGTGTGGAGTGTGGTGCAGCGGTTAGCGTGTTCGTCTAGCAATCTCGCTGACCTACGTTCAATCCCGCGCTGCCAGTTGCTGGTAACCATGGCTGTTTCTTTGCACACCGGGGAGATTTAGAAGCAAACAAAACAGGATGTCACAACAAAAAATATCCATTATAACACAGAATTCAAACTAAATTCTGAAATCTTTATTACACAAACACCCTGACCACCAAGTAACATTTTCACGCTTGTCTCATAACCACAACCGTTATTAAAAGTCTACCTCGCAGAAAGAATAACCAAGAATCTTTCCACTAAACAGGCATCACCGTGGTGTTGGACGAGCAACACCACTTCAGCTCTTGGCGCGTGTTCCTCGTGGTGTGTTCCCTTCCTTCCTTCGCTGCAGTTATCGGCCTATACTTCATGCCTGAGTCACCGCGGTTCTTACTCGAAAAGGGTCGTGACGTTGAAGCCATCATGGTATATAAGGTAATATTTTTTCAGCTGATTTATAGTGTCTGTAAATGTTTTTTTCAGATTTAACCGCGACTGTTTTTTAGGTGTTTATTGTTAAGAATACTGTGTTATCATTGCATGGTTAGAATATAGACATACGGTGCCAAAAAAAGAAAAAAGAAAAAAGAAGAAAAACAAACAAACAAACCTCTCCATTTCGACTACCAAACAACGATAAAACAATATTTGCAGAAAATCTTCAAGTGGAACAACGCACAAAACCCAGGAGCCGAATACCAGCTCACAGAATTGGAACTGCCGTCAGGAACTCATCGTTCTCTTCGACACACTCCTCCCCAGGGCGTCGGCAAAAATTTCTTTTCTGACTTGTCATACGGTCTTGATCAGGTAGATATTTCGTGCGCATTGAAATCTAATGGTAGTGAATAAATATTTATGATAATTTAATTGTGTAAGCATTGCAAACGCATGCTTTAAGGAATTACGAAAAAGTTGAAAAGCAAGCGTTTGTAATGGGGATGTTAAATACGGCACATATCTTACGTTTTTATAGATGTAAAAAACAGGATTTAAATAGCAAGAAAAATATAATATGATGATATTTACAAATAACCTTGTTCCATGTTTGCTTAAAATTATATAGTGTTATTATACATGTATTTCTAGGATATTCAAGTTAATATTTTTGTATACAACCCCTTTCTAGATCCACATATTTTTTCATCAGTAAAGGACAACCTGGTAACTCACCCCAGACTCTGGAGTCTTCGATTTCCCAAATATCTTTTTCATTCTATTCAGCTGACACGATTTACATATACATATTTTTCATGTTAAAAAAATCATATACAACTCTTTTTTCTTTTTTTTCGCAACATTATTATTTCTATTCAAAAGAAACTTGACGAATCGGAGTACTCTCAGAGACCGCTACGAGTTGCCAATTTGTCCTTTCCTGTATAATTATCTTTGACGGGATGCTGATGCATTTTTATAATTTCTCTTTGCAGTTTTGGGGTCTATTCTTCCAGCTATTCATTCCCCCTTACCTCAAATCGACTGTTCTGCTTCTTGTAGTGTGGTTCACCTGTGCTTTTGGGTGAGTTAATTGATTTGTTAAATGCGAGAGGGAGGGGGAGGGGGAGAGGGACAGTGGAAGGGAGAGGGAGAGGAGAGGGGCAGGGGGAGGGAGAGAAAGAGAAAGGAAACAAAAGAGAAAGAGTAGGGGAAGAAAGGGAAGAACAGAGTAAGTAGGAGAAAGAAATGAGGGAAGATGGAAGAGAGCGTGAGAGTAAGAGTGAGTGTAAGAATAAGAGTAAGAATAATTGAGAGTAAGAGTAATTAAGAGTAAGAGTAAGTATGGTCAAGAGTAATTAGGAGTAACTAATTAAGAGAGAGAGAGAGAGAGAGAAAGAGAGAGAGAGAGAGGCAGAGACAGAGAGAGGGAGGGAGAAGGAGGAGAGAGAGACAGAAAAAAAAAAACTAAAATGAGTATGGAACGTCTGATATAAAATGCTAGTGCTTGAGTAATAAAAAATATAAACTCTTATCGAGAATTATCTTTAAACAGGTTCTACGGTCTGTCAGTCTGGTTCCCAGAATACATAAAACTTCTACAAAGTGAAGAATATAACAAACATGCCAAGACTACAGATGGTAAGGATGTATAATGTTTTGATTGGTAATAATTACCCCCCATGTTTCTTTTAAAGTCTTACATGTCGGAAAATTCAAGGTTAGGATTAGGAATAATGATTTTTTTAGGCTGGTGGTGCTATTACTTAATATCATTTTATTTTGATCCTCATGCTATTATGTGCTTACTACATACCACCTTTGCAGAGGAGGTAGAGCTCAGGCCGTTATCATTAGTTCATTGATTAGTGTCTAAGTTTGTCCATAAAATTAAATGAAAAATTATGGATGGTTTAGGATAAAAATTATGGGTGGTTTGGCCATGACCCACAGATCAGTATATTTTTGTGGTAAATAAGATGGAATCTAGAATCAGTTTAAGGGTTTCATTGTTGTATTAATTAATCATAGAAAATTGATCTGAGAAATTATCTTTTTAAAAATTTGGCTATTTGTATTTTAAAACAATTTTGAGTACTTTGCTCTCTGAGTGCTTTCTAGTCAAAACTTTTAATTATCATACTAGATGCAGAATTATCCAAGATATTAATCAACAATAACTCCAAATATATTTTTTATCATTAACCTCACATACTGTACATTGCATGAGGATCAGAGTATAATTTCAATGGGAGGTAAAATACTGAATACTTTAAAACTCTTAAAATTGAAGACATATGTATAGGATACAATACACTGGGAACTCCTATGATGATTCCCTTCATTTCCTATAGAAATTAAACTGTCATTACAAAACCCTTTTTTCCTTCCACGTTTTCTTTACAATATTTTTCCCCCCAACAGAAAATGCATTCATTGATGAGAGATTAAACAACAGTCTGTTCGACAACCGCGTCTTTAATGAGGTCATCTTCAACAACGTCACTTTCAAGGATGTTGTCATGAATCATGTGATTTTCCTGAACTGTACTTTCATGGACTGCCTCTTCTCGAATGTGCGGAGTAGCAAGACCTTCTTCAAGTATGTGCAGATTCCGTTGTTGTGGTTGTGCATGTTCTAAGACAACAGTTTGAAATTGATTGATTTTTAAATTTTTGTGTAATTTTAGTAAATCTAAGGTCTCTTGCTTCTTTTTCCTAGTTTTTATATATATTTTTTATATTTTCTTTTTCTTTTGGTATGTTTCTATTTTAAAATTTCAGTTTCTTTTCCTTTTCCTTTTTTCCATTTTTTAATGATTATTTATCATTTGGTATTATTCTTTATTTATGGATTTTATTTTGTTTCAGATTATTTCAATTTAATTCGTAACATTTTCCCTTTACTTCTGTCCTCATTTCATTTATTTTTATTTTGATGAATATTGTTTTTTTGAGGTAATAGAATGATTGTCTACTCATACTAATTCTCATTAATAAAAGCAATAATTCAGATCTGATAAAATATTTCACATATACATTGTTAAGTATGTACATTTTTAGTCTTTATTTTTCCCTGTGTACGCTATTTCTTATACTAATTCAATCCTCTTTTATGTGCAGATACTCAATGATTGAAGATTGTATATTCATCGACACCGACCTATATGAATATCGATTCATAGACTGTGAGCAAAAAAACAACGTAGTTCGTGCCAGTGTGCCCGGGTGTCAGCTCGACTTCGACTACAATATCCACTATAAAGAGGTATTTCAAGAGAACCTGATTGGCCAACTGACCATCATTCCTGGTACTCTTATCACGTCGCTTCTGATGGACAGGATCGGACGCGTGAAGATCATGAGTGAGTCTGCTGGATTTGGCTTGTTTTAGTTTTCTTTGGATTTTGTTGAATGAATTTCTCGTTGACAGACTTTTTATTCCTTTCTTTTTTGCTGAAATAGATTGAGCTTTGAAATTTTATTTCTTGCAACTACTCTCTTTGCCTGTTTCTCATCACTTAATTAAGTTTACTGGAATTATTGTTACTTTTATTTTTTAGATGAGATAGATTAAGTTTTGGTATTTTGTAATTCCTTGTATTTACTGGGATATAATTTCCTGTAACTACTTGCTTTATCTGTTTCTCGTCATTTAATTAATTTTATTGGAATTACTTTTACTTATTGATGAATTACAGAAATGAAATATTTAAAAACATCGGAAAGATGTGCATTGCATTTTTATATTTAAACTACTTAATTTTTTCAGGTGTGTCTATGTTTTTATCTTCAATATCAGCTTTCTTCATATGGTTTTTAAACAGCAAGATTGGCGTGATTGTCTTCGAGGCTGTGTTTAATTTCATTTTCATATCTGGGTGGAATGCCTTAGATATAGCATCTACTGAAGCCTTTCCAACTCATATCAGGTATAACCATTTGTGATGTAGATTGCTAATTTGTAGCCAAGCTCAGAAACAAAACAAAATTTGAGGCATAATATTTTGATTGCACATTTATGGCAAATAAATCATATGTGTATTTTGATGAATAGAAATATGCTGAATGATAAGTGAGAAAGGAAAAGAAAAAATCAGTGACAAAGGAATAGATACGATAGCTTTGCTGTAATTGCATATTATATTAATTTGATCATGAAAAAAAAAAAAAATCACACACATTCTTGTCTTTTACAGGACAACAGCATATGGGTTCCTGAGTGCCACATCAAGGATAGCAGGCGTTTTAGGGTCATTGTGTTTCGGGCAGTTCATCTACACAAGTCGGGCAATCCCAATGTTGACCACTTCAGTTGTTCTCTTGCTCGGTAGCATTGTGTCTCTCAAGCTCCCCGAGACTAGAGATAACCTCTTGTAGGTTGAAATGTATTTTAAAGAACTATTTTTAGGTTAAATTTGTTAAATGTTATATGCAGGAACTAAAAAATTAAATGAGAAAGATGTGAGAAATGATTATTGTGATAAGGAAATTATTTTTAATGATAGATTTTTTTTTTCCCTAGTGAATGTGTTTTTAGGTACTGTTTACTTTCTCTGTCCACAGCGAATGCATTGTGAAAAGAGCTGATGAGAACTTTCATAATAACATTGTTATAATTGAAGTTCTGAAATACAGCTCTTGCACTATAAAGATATTCTTCCTCATTCATAACTTTCTTTACTCACATATATATTTATGGATATATGGATATATATATATATATATATATATATATATATATATATATATATATATATATATATATATATATAATGTCCGCATATGTACACACACACACACACACACACACACACACACACACACACACACACACACACACACACACACACACACACACACACACACACACACACACACACACACACACACACACACACACACACACACACATAAACACATACACACATACACACATACACATACACACATGCAAACACCCCCCACATACACACTCTAATGCACACACACCCTCCTGCACATACGCCCTCACAAACACACACTCACGCATACATACACCCTCACGCACACTCCCTCACAAACACCAAATGAAGTAACAAGAATCATTATGTGTTAGATATTTAATTTTGAATTTCACGTTGTATGATTTTGTATAATGGAAGATAGACTCCCACTCAAAAGCGGAGAAACTACTTAATATTAAATAATTGTGTATATCTAGTTACAGAATCATATGGTATATTTACTGAATCTGAATTGCTGCTCGAGGCACTTAAAGCTGTTTTTAGTTAGAATCTACTTTTCTTTTACGGCCTCAGTTGCATTTTTATCATAATCACTTTTACCATGATGTACGTTTGTGAATTTTTTCCTTGATGATTTATGTTGAAACATAGGAAAGGGTTCAAGTGACTGTGTCATAAAGTTTAGGAATGTGTAATACTTGCACACATGGTAGAAGGTTTATCATGAAGCTAAGTCTTTTTTCAAGTTTAAATATATATATATATTTTTTTCTGTATGTCAGTTTAGTGTCTTATTTAATGTTTTGTTTTTATCCATAATTTGTCACTTGCTTTTGTTTGTATGTTTTTTTTGTTTTTTTTTAAGAAAACTTAAGTATACCTTAAAAGTTAGTTGATATTCTCAATCATTTTGGTAATCATTCATTTCATGAAATAGAAAAAAGAAGGAAAAAAGTTCAAAACATGATCTCATATTTTACATTCCTAATATGGTTGTAGATATATTTATTTACCAATTACATGATACATAATACATAATACATTTATTATTTCCCATCCTCATTTCAGCCTTTAAATATTTTATAATACATTTTCATGATGATTTTTATGTTACTGAATGATGAAGGTAGATCTGAGTAAATGTTATTCAACTGGGAAGTTCTTTTTCTGAGGTTTTTATATTTGAAGAGAAAATGAACAATCTCCATAGAACGAAAATAACATTTTAAGATGTGTACTGTCCATCATATCATACTACTTATATGCTAACTTGGTGTCAATAATGTTCTGATATTTTAAAAATATTTCTATTTACAAATATGTATATTTAGATTACAAGAATGGGAAGGTTAGTGAACAGTTAATATTTGATGATCAGATGCACTTATAATAAGGAAGCATAACACTACCATGTTAACATTAGAGTATTATAGCATATGATGGCCATATTGAAAGTAGCTAACATGTATATACACAGTGAATTCTTGCAACATATTTCATATTTTGTGATGTAGTCAAATTTAGATCAACAGTTTATAAGCTTTTTACGTGGGAAAAGCAAATCAAGAAATAAATGCTGGTGACAGAATTTTATTTTGGTATTGCTTATGTTCGCGTTTATATTTTTGTTTTTGTTTTTGCTAGTAGAGTTATACCATTGTGGATTAAGCTGCAGTGCATTCATGGATTTTTATTTTTATTTATCTAAATGGAATATAAAGTTTGTACTCCTGTTCTATCTGTATATTTGTATGTTATCTAGTCATTACCAACTGCAATATTCTCTAAGATCAGAAAAGTTATTTGAGAAGGGGACTTTAATGAAAAATTTCCCTCTGAGGATTGGTTAAAATGTATATAAATGGGAAACATTGAGAGAATGCCCAGCATCATACAAGATTTTAAAATTTATTGAGAAAGTCTTGCCTCTGTCTGATCATGAACATTGTTCATATCAGCATTGTAATTAACATGTGAGATTTTTTTCCTTAGGAAAATTGTGTCTGTGCAGTGGTTTAGTGATGAGTATGGAAATTATAGATGTTCTTACAGCACAGATAGGATTATATATATATCAATGATAATGTGATTCAGTATACATATATCTGTGAATACTCACTCACCTATTACACTCAAGTTGAGTTTTGTGTGAGTGTGAGGCCTAAAGGTCTATATGAATTTCCAGATGTTTAAGGATATATGATAAAAATTGTCTGATTGATGAAATCAACGTAGAGCTCCAAATGAAGCATATTGTATGAAAGGTCCTCTGTTTGCTCTTAATGGCAAGGTCGAAAAAATATTAGGCTATGTAATGATACAGTTGCACAAACTGCAGATGAGAGTTAAACTGCAAAGCTGTTTTTATATCTTGATCTCTAATGTAAAATAAAAAGATATAGACAATTAACTTGTGTATGTCTCTGGGCTGGTCTGATATGAACATTCTGACAAGAAAATATTGTTTTCTAATCAAAAAGGAACTTTGATGAAATAGATAGATGGTACATTTGTCATTTCTGATAGAGTCTTGAATGCCATTTGTGACTGACTGTCATCTTGCTTTTTTGAGAGTAGCATATACTTTTTTCTAGCCAATATATGCTACATTTGTTTCAGTTTGTTTGATTTCAGTTTATAAAGACTGGTTGCATAACAAAAGGGTTCCCTTCTCATGGTTATGATGGATTTAGTGAATAAAGGGGTAGAGTAGACATCCAAGGAACAAATGCAGGAAAGTTATTAGTGAGAATGAACAATTCCTTAACTGTGTAATAAAATGAGAATGGATATTCATGGATGATCTGTGTGCAATTTACATATCTTGCAATGTGGA